>NC_086449.1:509989776-510229776 GCF_028390025.1 Pseudophryne corroboree
AAAGGGTCAAACATGTGTGCGCCGAAGGGGCGCGCCACAAAAGAGGCGTGGCTTTGTTAAAATGGGCGTGGCTTCGCATAAAGGGGCGTGGCATTGCAGGAAAAGACTACCTTATACCCCAGTTTTGCAACCTGCACGCCCAGACGTTAGCCACCACAGGAAAGAAAAATAATCCTGATTCATGCCCCTTACATTATTTGTCATTTTTCCTCCTTATAGTAATGCCCAGTATACATTATGCCACATACTGCAATGGCCCTAAGACATTATGCCACACACAATAATGCACATGACACAATATGCACACACCGTAATGCCCCCGACACATTATGCCACACACCGTAATGCCTGTGACACATTATGACAGGAATCGTAATGCCCGTTATACATTATGCTACACACTACAATGCCCCTGATACATTATAGCACATACAATGTCTGTGACACATTATGACACACACCGCAATGTCCGTGATACATTATGCCACACACTGCAATGCCCCTGATACATTATAGCACATACAATGCCTGTGACACATTATGACACACACTGCAATGACCCTGAGACATTATACCACAGACCACAATGCCCGTGATATAGTATACAACACACCATAATGCCTGACACATCATGACACACACCGCAATGTCCGTGATACATTATGCCACACACTGCAATGACCCCGAGACATTATACCACATACCACAATGCCCGTGATATAGTATGCCACACACCGTAATGCCTGTGACACATTATGACACACACTGCAATGTCCGTGATACATTATGCCACACACCGTAATGCCCATTACACATTAAGTCCTACAGTAAGGCTTCTAATTACTTTTAAATTACCTGCTCATTGCCAGGGGTTTCATGCTCTTGGTTCCATGCACGGTGCCAGGGGCTTTCATGCTCAGGGTGTCATGCTCGTTTCCAGGGGTTTCATGCACTGGGTGTCATGCTCGTTGCCAGGTGTTTCATGCACTGGGTGTCATGCTCGTTGCTAGGGGGTAGTGCTTGTAGCTAGGGCTGTGCTCCCAGTGCCACATATGTCCCCAGTGCCAGATATTCCCCCACAGTGCCAGGTACTCACATGCCCCCAGTGCCAAATATAGCCCCCCCTCCCCCCCATGTGCCAGGTACACATATACCCTCCCAGTGCCACATATGCCCCCAGTGCCAGATATTCCCCAACAGTGCCAGGTACTCACATGCCCCCAGTGCCAAATATAGCCCCCCCATGTGCCAGGTACACATATGCCCCCAGTGCCAGATATTCCCCCCATGTGCCAGGTACTCACATGCCCCCAGTGCCAAATATAACCCCCCCATGTGCCAGGTACACATATACCCCCCCCCAGTGCCACATATGCCCCCAGTGCCAGATATTCCCCCACAGTGCCAGGTACTCACGTGCCCCCAGTGCCAAATATAGTCCCCCCAATGTGCCAGGTACACATATACCCCCCCAGTGCCACATATGCCCCCTCAGTGCCACATATGCCCCCCTCCCACTGTGCCGCATATGCTCCCTTAGTGCCCCCCCTCGTGCTCCCCCGCTGTTTTGTGATGGGGGAACACGGAGGGCACAGCGCGCACCTCTTCTGTGTCCCTCCTGGGTCTCCGGCGGGTCTGTTAAAGGAAGTGCCGGTTTGTGAGCCAATCAGAGCTCATGAACGGCACTTCCTTTATTAGACCCGCCGGAGACCCAGGAGGGACACAGGAGAGGCGCGCGCTGTGCCCTCCGTGTCCCTCCAACACAGCAGGCAGCAGCGGAGGGAAGGAGGGAGAGGAGATCACAGATTGACATGCAGACGCTCGTTCACATGTCAATCTGCGCTAAATCAGTGGCGGTGCCCCCGCAGCCCTGCGCCCCAAGCCACCGCGAGGGCTGCGGGGGCAGTAGTTACGCCACTGCCTTATTAAGATCACCCCTTGCAGCAGCAGACGCTGGAGCGGAGACCGGACATCACTGAGAATTGAGGGGTAGGAGAGGCGCTGCGCTCTCCTTCCCTCACATAGCAGCCAGCGGCAGCACTGCTGGTACTGGTGAGCGGCTCAGTGGTACTGCAGTCACAGTGAGTGGCGGCCCGGCGGTGGTGGGTACGGCGTACCCATGGCTAAATTCTTAACGGTACGCCGTACCCACCCACTTGCACCGCTGACACTCTGTTAAACTCTTTAGCTGTGGCCTGCAAGTCTGTCTCAATATAAAAGGGCAGCTTGGGGTGTGTAGTGCCACAGCTGTATGCTGCATGCTTCTTGATCACACAGGGGCATGCTGGCACTTGTGGTACCACAATCCACTTTCAGGGGTGCCACACTTGTCAATTATAAGTTATCTAATTACTTTCAATTTCAGGTTCCCCCCTTTTTGAAGACCAGCATCTCCTGACCACACCTGTCTCCTACCCCCACCCCTTTTGTCACTAATACCTATACAGCATTTATGGATTGAACTTAACTCTTTGTTGCACTGTCCTTTACATTTTAGGATGCTGATGTGACCAGGATTCAAACCCGTTGCCTATGACACTGCAGTCGGACACTCTATTCATTGAGCTATCTGCCCTTGCATAGAAGGCTAGAGAATTCCAAGCTGGATGGTTTTAACTATTTGACGCTTACATTGTACTTTGTGAAGGGGTGATCAGAGTTGCAGCTGGGCAGATCTATGTAGTGTGTGGCTGCAAGAGATTGGATGTGTCGCTGCACAATGCATGGATCCACTCAATTATGGTGCTGGTTATTTTTTTACGGGGTACAGGTAGCTTCATATAGTTATAAATCTCATAGTTTTTATGCAGGATCAAGTGGTTCGGTGGGTGGAGTGTTTGGCTGGGATGTGCTGAAATGCACAGGTTTTTTTGGTCCATCCTTTTAAACTCAAATGAGCACTGTGGGCAGTGGCCTAACAAGGGTGGGGCAACCGAGGCATGTGCCCTGTGTGCCAGTACTGGGACTGGTAGTCAGGGATGAGCCAGATCTGGCCCCGCTACCATTGCCAGGTACATAGCTTCCTAACAAGGTGACTGTACAGTGCCCAGCATTCATCAGCAGACCAGTCATGTGACCAGACTGCAGTGCTAAGGAAGGGAAGGGAAGGGAAGAAGGATTGATCTAGATAGGGGAAGGGAAGCCCTGTAAGGAACAGACAGGAAGGGGGTGGGGTCTATTATGGTAATTACAAACCTGGTGTTGGTGGTGGAGTGATTAGCAGCATCTTAAAAGGTTTTCTTTTTATATCTGTGTGGCTTATCTATTGCTGTATAACTTAAATCTGCTGTATTATGTGCAATGTTTTTGATGTCTATAAAGCGCCTTGATTCCTGTTGGAGAAAGAGTGCTACTGTATATAAAAAACATTATTATTATAAAAATTATTATTATTATTATCATCATTATTATTAATAATAATAATAATAAAGATAATAAAGTGCATACAGAACAGGTTTGGAGGAAGTGGGTGTGAGTCGCATAATTAGTCAGCTGATGGGGCACCCAGCATGCAGAAACTTTGCTCATGTCAAAATTTTCATGGAGTATCAAGCAGATTGGTCCCAATGAGATACCTACACTATCTCCTTCGCTAACTAGGCCATGGTCAACCGAGTGTCCACCTCAACTATGGCCCGCATGTCAGCAACGTCTTTGGTGATGGCGGACGCAAGTCGGCTGCATCACTCCTTGTCTTCCAAAGAATGTCTACCATGCCACAACTCTGCAAAAACACTCAAACACAGTGGTTCGGGATGATGCTTCCTCCCCAAAAGCAGCTTGCAGTCAGTCAAAACTCTCCTCCTGTCGCAGACCACTCTTGTAGTCATCCATGTGGAAACTTATTGCACACCCCTCATACATATAGACAAGAGTGGCACTATAAGGAAAATACAGACAAGAGGGGCACTAAGCAAGACATTATTATTTTTCAAAAAGTGACATTTTTAGTTTGCCCTGGGATCCATTGACCCTAGTTATGCCTATGGCTGTGGGACCTGTTACCTGCATTCCAATGACAACGGGGCAAACAGAAAAGACATTGAAAGCATATCTGAATTGGCTTCCGATCACATAACTACATCCCCTGAATTGCATTATACCGATTTCACCTGAAAATTATCAGCTGAGATATTGGCAGAAGAACCTTGACCAGTGTTACAATTCTTAAAATCTGCCTTTAAAATGCTTTTTTGATAATGTTCTAGTGAATTGCCTTAATACTGTTGAGTGCTGCAGGTGGCATTGAAACAACAAACAATGGTGCTTTTCAGTTACTATATGACCAGCAGTACTTACAAATATTTGAGCATTAGTGAACACACATTCAAACAATGCACTACTAGAACATGTGCTATTATCCACAGAAATGTGATCATGCTGATATTAATAAAACAGCACAATGGCTAGCCTTGAAATCCTGATGCAAGATCCACAAGTACAATAAGTGTGCTATGTAAATAATATACAGTACATATACGGTACAGGTGTTCTGTTACATTGATTTAGAAGAAATAAATATTCCACTATCTGTACAAACTAGCTTCCATAACAAATTACATATGAATTTTTGTATTCAAATTACTTAGGTTTTTCTGTAACCAAATCCTTTTCAGATACAGTATGTTGACATGTAGGAGGTAATTAATGTAATGTAAAACTAGCAAGGTTCAGTGCAGCATTTTCTCTGGCTAAAGCGTATGCAGACGGGAAGGGGGGGGGGGGAATCAGAGTTTGCAGCGGATCTGCATTATATATTAACACTAGAATGGAGGGGAGGTTTACATTTCACACTTGGCACATTAGTCTGTATTGTATACTGGTCTTCAATATGGCCCGCCATCAAGGGGGGTCGGCAGGTACTTGAGTCCCAGGCCCTGCCAGAAAGGGGGCCCGGATGTCAGCAGTGCGGTATATGTATGTAGTGCCAGACCCACCAGTGTTCCAGGTAGCGCGGCAGTGGCAGGCAGTAGTCGGCATATAGAGAGAGACATGAAGAGCTGCATTGTAACTATGGCATCGGCCGCGAGCCAATCAGAGCTCGAGGATCGGCAGCCAATCAGGAGCCGATGGCTCCTGTTTGGCTGCCGGTCCACGAGCTCCGATTGGCTTGCGGGCCGCGGCCGATTACACATTTAAAATGCCGCTGTCCCTGTCTCTATATGCCGGCTACTGCCTGCCGCTGCCACGCTCCCTGGAACACTGGTGGATCCGGCACTACATATACAACACTGCAGTGCTAATGGAACATTTTGCTATTTCCATTGGAAAATAAAGGGGAAGTGTTTGATTTAAATGCCACACAGACACACCGGGAATCTGCTAATGTACGTGTAGATGCTGCCGCCTTACTATAGATCCCATTCTGTTTAGGATACAATCAATTTGGCTACTTCTAATTGTAAAAAAGTGTCAGAGCTTTTCTTCTTTACCACGTCCCATTGTATTACTATATGGTATATATCGCACTCATTACATTATTATATATTGAACCTATTATACTAGTATACACTACAGTATATTGTCACTCTGTTGCTTAATAAAAGGGACCATTATATTACCAATTCACTCCTCTGTCATGTTAGGATGCAGCACTATGCACTACAAACTTGATGACACTACAACTAGTTCATATACTGTACAATGTATATTTGTGTTCACCAATGTATTTATTACTAAAAGCTCTAACATGCCAGGTGCGCACTTAGGAGGGATAACCTATTGCCTGGAAACACCTTTCCTGAGCAGGGACTGGGGTGGTTGATAACCTAGGCTGGGGAATGTTACATTATATCGGAAAGCTGCCAGCTAGTATCCAGGCCAGGGAGGAGAGGATGAGGTCTGCCTGGAGAAACGGAGGAAGGCCACCCCCACACCCTTGAAAACCCCCTACCCCACCATCCCACCATAGTTCCTCCCTCCTGACATTTCTCCACGAGTCCTCTCCGCTTCTTACCTCTGCCAGTGACTGCCTGCTCTCTGAGGAAGTTCTCCACCTGCCGTTGCGACCATTGATGTGGATAAGATGTAATGCTGCAGCTCTGCCGTGCACCCAGGTAAGTAAATTGTAATTATCACTATATTTATCACCCTTTTCCTGTCACGCTTACCCTCTCCCTCTCTGTTTCTTCTAGTCACCCACTACCTCTCCCTATCACCCTCTGTCACCCAGTGGTGCAAGTGGGCAGGTACGGGTGGGTACGGCGTACCCGTAAGAATTTAGCCGTGGGTACGCCGTACCCACACCGACGGGCCGCCGCTCCTCTTCCTTCCCTCCCTCCCCCACGCCGCACCGCCGCACACGCCGCACCGCCGCTGATGTGAGGGCAGGAGAGGCAGGAGAGTGCAGCCTGCGCCTCTCGTTCCCCTCAGTCTCCGGTGGGTGTTTCAGTTTACTTCAGCGCCGATCCGTGAGCCAATCAGAGCTCGCACCCGCGAGCTCTGATTGGCTCACGGATCGGCGCTGAATTAAACTGAGACACCCGCCGGAGACTGAGGGGATTGAGAGGCGCAGGCTGCACTCTCCTTCCCTCACATGACAGACAGGAGGACAGCGACGGCAGCGGTGAGTAGGGGAGGGGGGCATGTTATACCTGGCACTGGGGCGGCATGTATACCTGGCACTGGGGGCATATCTGGCACAGGGGGGCATATATACCTGGCACTGGGGGATATCTGGCACTGGGGGGGCATGTTATACCTGGCACTGGGGGCATATCTGGCACAGGGGGGGTATATATACCTGGCACTGGGGGATATCTGGCACAGGGGGGCATGTATACCTGGCACTGGGGGCATATCTGGCACAGGGGGGCATATATACCTGGCACTGGGGGGCATATCTGGCACAGGGGGGCATATATACCTGGCACTGGGGGATATCTGGCACTGGGGGGGCATGTTATACCTGGCACTGGGGGATATCTGGCACTGGGGGGGGGGCACGTATACCTGGCACTGGGGGATATCTGGCACTGGGGGCATATCTGGCACAGGGGGGCATATATACCTGGCACTGGGGGATATCTGGCACTGGGGGATATCTGGCACTGGGGGCATATCTGGCACAGGGGGGCATATATACCTGGCACTGGGGGATATCTGGCACAGGGGGGCATGTATACCTGGCACTGGGGGATATCTGGCACTGGGGGGGCATGTTATACCTGGCACTGGGGGATATCTGGCACTGGGGGGGCATGTTATACCTGGCACTGGGGGATATCTGGCACTGGGGGCATATCTGGCACAGGGGGGCATATATACCTGGCACTGGGGGATATCTGGCACAGGGGGGCATGTATACCTGGCACTGGAGGATATCTGGCACTGGGGGCATATCTGGCACTGTAGGGGCATTTCTGTATCTGGCACGGGGGCAATGTACACAGTGGGGGCATTTGTGTATCTAGCACTGTGGGGCAATGTGCATCTGGCACTGTGGGGCAATGTGTATCTGGCACTGTGAGGCAATGTGTATCTGACACTCTGGGGACATTTGTGTATCTGGCACTCTGGGGACATTTGTGTATCTGGCACTGTGGGGCAATGTGTATCTGGCACTGTGGGGTTATATGTATCTGGCACTGTGGGGCAATGTATATCTAGCACTGTGGGGCAACGTGTATCTGACACTATTGGGGTCATACGTGTATCTGCCCCTCCCCCATATGTGTATCACGCCCCCATTTTCATTGGCCACGCCCCATGTGGCATTTAGCCACACCCATTTTTTTTGCGCGCGCGGCTTCGGCGCGCGCACACAGTACCCGTAAGACATTTTTTCTACTTGCACCACTGCTGTCACCCCATCATCCTCTCCGTCTCCATATGCCTCTCACCGTCATCCTGTCCATGTCACCCTTTTCCTCTCCGTCACCCTCGCCCAGTCATCCTCTCCCTGTCCCCATCATCCTTTTCCTGTGACCCTCTTCTTCACCCTGTCATTCCCGTCCTTTTACCATCTTCCTCTCTCTCCGTCACCCTCTCCACCTGCCTGCTACCCTCTTCCTCTCAGATTTAGGTGTGTGTATGTAGAATTGATTTGGCTTTCACTATAAATTTAGTATATATTCTGGTTTTCTGTGGGTGTGTGAATTTACAGCAGTTTTCTCTCCTATATTTCTGTGTTTTTATAGTAAATATTATAGGATAACATGTTACACCCACAGCGCAAACTTTGGCAATTTATTTTTAAACTGGTTTACACACCAATTGATTTCCCACTCACGCTTTAGCTCCACCCACATTATTCACAGCTCCGCCCACCTCTGTGTTCCACCTTTTCCCAGAGAAGGGGTGGGGGGCCCTGCCCATTTTGTCAGTCCCGGTCCCCACTATTCCTAATGGCAGCCCTGTCAATATGTAGCTTTATATTGCATACTTGCCAGCAGAATATGTTCTACTTAGTGCACTTTGCTTCAGCTATGGTACCCTGACCATCAAAAAAGACTGCTGAGTACCCTTTATTAATACTGGCCACAGATAAATAAATTCCATTTCTCTCATTTATCATTTGTTTTTAGGAGAGGGACATTATTTATCTCTCTCTCTCTGTGTAATAAATATGGGCCTATTTCAGTTTTTATAAGCAATTTATGTGTTATTGAATATGGCTATTGGCAATTCCTGGTTTTTGGATTATAACTCCACTGGGATTTTTTTTGCATGAATACCCCACCATGGTAGCATCTGTAACTCTACAAAAGATGTACAGTATTCTAAGGTCTACATAATTCCCCATGTGCTGGAATCTGGTGTAAATATATCACACACAGCCATGCTAGTTCCTTAGATGCTTGGACCTCCGGGGAATTAGCTGATGAAAGTTATGCAAGTATGTTTTGAGTGTATACAAATATAAAGTAAGAAAGCCAGAGAAATGGCTTTGCTCTGTGAAATCATTGGTGTTTGTAAGGTACATGGGCTGTTGGGAAGACATCTGGGAGCTTAGTTCATCTGTTCAGTTAAGTAGCATAGAGAATCAATGCACCATACATTGATAAGTAGAAATTCATTATCCGATATGACTAGGTCACGATATTACTAGTTTTATCACTGATATCTGATTACAGGACATGATATCATCCTACGTACCACAAAGTGGAATGCTGCAGTTTTATATACCCAAACCCTTGTACCCGTGTAAATGAAGTTGAATTTACAGTTGTGCACAATAAGGCTGCTCCACAAAGAAGGGTTGCTAGGTGTCCTCAAACAAAAAAAGCTGCTGTGAGACTTGGCAGGGATTCACCTGTAACTAGGTGACGCTTTCCCTCTGTCTCTCACTAGATAAAACTATCGCTTACTGCTAATGGAAAAATAGATGATCACTTCTCTGAGAAAAGGTGATGACAGACCCTCTGCCAGAAAATGTGTGGTTTTAAAATAGAGCAGATGAGTCTTTCATGAGGGGGCGAAGGATGTTCCCATTGGAGGGTGTGTGAAAGCTGTGCTATGAGTTTGTGCGGTGGTGCTGAAAGGACAGCTCCTCTCCCCAGGCAAGGAGACAGCATCATCTCCACCCATTGTAGCCTCCGCACCATCATCTCCAGCCCAGGGCTTGAAAAACGCCGGGATCACACACTTGTTTTTGTAATTCATTTAGGAGCTGATGAATTCTTTCTGCTCTCGCATTTAATGGCTACCGCCTGTTGTGATTCTGGCATTCTTACAGCACATATAGTTAAAAGCGAGGAGGAAGATGCTCTTTAAAATTGGCTGAACAGATATTTCATCATTTCGGAGTTGGAAAAAGAATACCCTATCCTTAAGAAAACGAACAGGTAGTTTGTGCCTCAACATCGCTTATCGACTTTGATCTTAACGTTAAAAAAGAAGAGCGACTTGCAATTCAAAGGGCACTTTTATTCTCCCTCTCTGAGGTATGGTGGGGCTGTGCCTTTATGTATCTTTGTAACGAGACATGTGTTGCTGTACATACAAATTCTGTGTGCTTGCGTACAATGTAGCATAAAGAGGTGTGTGTGTGTGTGTGTGTGTGTGTGTGTGTGTGTGTGTGTGTGTGTGTGTGTGTTTGTTTGTGTTTTGGGGGCAGGGGGGCTATCTATCGTACTTTGCTTGCAAATGTTAATATTAATCGATGTGATACACATGCTGTAATATGTTGCAAATATGATTGTCTGATCTGTGCAGCTACCGCTGCGTGTTATTGACACGCAACGGTCACTGATCATATTCATATTACAGTATGTGACTTGTGATGAGGAGGAGGCGGGGTGCTGGGTGACAGGTGGGAGGGAACTTGGGAACTTCTTACTAACTGCAGATCAGGAAGTTTAGTATTTGAATTCTGAAACTCCTTGAAAGGCATTTTAGATTTTCTGTAACCAGAGAGATCGTGAATGTATTTCTCGTCCTCATACTCATACTGCCCCCCTTATGTCTTACCCTCCTGTACTCTGTCACCGCAGGACTCGGGATACTTTCACCTGCAACCCATGCGCGTCATGTCGGTTCCAGAGATATGGGTAAGCTCGATGAGAACGAGAGGATAATCCTCAATGTGGGGGGCACACGGCACGAGACATACCGGAGTACCCTAAAGACCGTGCCAGGGACCCGGCTGGCACTGCTAGCATGCGAATCCCACAGCGACCCAGGCCTGGAGCAACACCCGCTCCCGGGTCCCTTTCAGAGCAGCTGGCGGGGAAACGAGTTCTTCTTTGACCGACATCCAGGTGTCTTTGCCTATGTCCTCAACTACTACCGCACGGGCAAGCTGCATTGCCCGGCCGATGTGTGCGGACCCCTCTTCGAGGAGGAGCTGGCGTTCTGGGGCATTGATGAGACGGACGTTGAGCCTTGTTGCTGGATGACCTACCGGCAGCACCGTGATGCAGAGGAAGCACTGGACATCTTCGAGTCACCGGACTTGATCACAGGAGAACCCCCGCCTATAGATGAGGATGAAGAGGATTTAGGGAAGAGACTTGGCATAGAGGACGTGGTGGGTCCTAGTGGGAAGGCTGGACGCTGGAGAAGGCTGCGGCCCCGCATTTGGGCTTTATTTGAAGATCCTTATTCTTCCAGGGCCGCCCGGGTAAGTGCTACCAGTGCTATCTATCCCGTCAGTACAAGCAGGGTGTGTGTATAACTGTGTATGATATAACTACTGTAACTGTGGATGTCAGCGTCACACAGGTGTCCCGAAATCATTATATAGTGCAACAGTTGTAACTATATGGCTCTTACTTTTAAGATGTTACTTATTGTTACATGTCAGTGCACAGACGGCTACTTTTCATATGCTATATTGGGATAGATTTGTTTCTATGTGTTGATTTTCTGGTCATTAATATTGCAAATGTGTGTACCCCAATACCCCCTCTACTCCATCCCTTTTAGAAAATAAGATTTTTTGCAAGCAGGGCCCTCTCTCCTCATAATTCATGCCTCTCCCTGGGCCCATTAACACAGCCAATATGCATAGGCTATAGCTATGCCTACATTTCATTTATGTAAATATATTACTTTGATTATGTAATGTTACATTGTTGTCTTGTTTACCCTGTTCTGTACCATGTATGGCGTTCAGAAATTTGTGGCACTTAATAAATAATGCTAATAATAATATTAATAACAATACTGTACTTTCTTCTGAATATTATTTTTATACAATAACCCCAGAAAATGACTAAATTTATAATTGCCTACTTTTACAGTTTTTA
The DNA here is from genome assembly GCF_028390025.1 of Pseudophryne corroboree. Lineage (NCBI taxonomy): Eukaryota > Metazoa > Chordata > Amphibia > Anura > Myobatrachidae > Pseudophryne > Pseudophryne corroboree. Next base: position 510,001,467 of record NC_086449.1, read on the forward strand.
TGTATAGGGACATAAATAAGAGTGTAGACCCCCAGACCCTCAAGGTCCATAAACTACTTCCACTAGTTGAACAGCCCTGTCACACTTTTCTCTCCTTGTTATTTAGTAGGACTCGTACTATTATTGGAAGCAGGTGATACATAGTCAGATACAGTAAGTAACTAATCTACAAGCTGATCTAACCTGTGATCCATAGTGCAGGGTAATAAATGGGTATCTCCACCATATTAACAGTGGAACAGATGAGACTACAGTCTCCATATAAAAATAGTCCCATCTATGTGGGTGGTCTTCAGTATGCCGACAGATGGGATCCCGGCGCACAGTATACCGGCGCCGGGATCCCGACAGCCGGCATACTGACACTTATTATCCCTCGTGGGGGTCCACGACCCCCCTGGAGGAAGAATAAAATAGCGTGCCACCGTGCCCGTAGCGTGGTGAGCGCAGCGAGCCCGCAAGGGGCTCATTTGCGCTCGCCACACTGTCGGTAAGCCGGCGGTCGGGCTCCCGGCGGCGGTATGCTGGTCGACGGGAGCCCGACCGCCGGCATACTATAGTGAACCCCATCTATGTGGCAGAATGATAATGATCAGCAATCCAGCCAGCTACACAGGTGGCCATAAAGCATTAAAATTACATTTCTAGTTTCCTCACAAAATTATGCAATTTTCATACTCTTTTGTATTTAGGAAGACATTAAGGATGATAGTGTAAGGGGTGTAGGGGCCTCCACATGGAACTGACTATACCCATATACTGTAGCACTGGTCACAGCTACTCTGGATTCAGCTCCAGGTCCAAGTGCACTTCCTTATTTATAATAGGTGCAGTGTGTGCGGTGCACATGCCCCCCCCCCCCCCCCCCTCGGGATCCATGGTGCAGCAGTAGCGCTGCAGAAATCACTGGGAAGATTCCCTGTGTTTCGCGCATGCACAATAGGAAAATCACTGGGAAAATGGCTGCTGCACTATTTCCCAGAGATCTGTGCATGCACTCTATGCTCTGGGACAGCGATAGAGTCCCCTAGGTACCCAGGTGTCCAGAGTTACAGTGCTGCTGGTTAGAGAGGTGGGGGCCCAGACGGACCCTGCACATGGACCACCTCCTCTCTAAATAAGCCTCTGCCCATGCGGCACTTAATCTGGCCCTGACATGTTTGATTTGCAATAGAAATATGAGTACAAATCGTAACATAGTATCTAAGGTTGAAAAAAAACAATTGTCCATCGGGTTCAACCTATTTGTGGTCTCCTATGCACGATTATTTTGTATAAAATTTTGACTGAAGTTGCTAACTAACCGTTCCGATTAACCCCTCTTTTTTATAATAACCATAGTGCGTGACTATGCCCCGTAACCCTGGATATCCTTGACAAATATGGATAGAAAGTCACAATTGCGCACACGTGGCTGCTTTTCTCGGTGAAAGAAATGAAGTTCCACCAACACTTCACAGATATAAACAAACAAAGATAGAGAACCTCCACATAGAATAGCGCACACAGAGGATACTTATTAATTTGATGAATCTTTCAATGGTCTTTCAGAGAATTTGTATAACCTCAAAAAAAAAAAAAAAAAATACAATATAGTGTTATATCTTTATGACATTTCTTATAAGTCTTTATGAGGAAACTCGTACCCTTAAATTTGTCTATCAGGTTAGTGATAGACAAAAAAGCATCTGAAACTCAGAATGATCCCACAGGGTTCCTGCTCTTAACAGACCCTTCTTCAGAACCTTCTAACAGTAACTCCTCCGGATTTCACATGTGAAAACAGAAAATCACCACCATAGTGTAAAACCATAACATTTATTTTCACAGACAGAGATAAAAATTAGCCTCCCACCCTTATAGGTGGTCTACTAACAGCAAGTAGACAAAAACAGCTTAAAATTGGCCAAGTTGTTAAAACTGCAAATACAGGACTCCTACCAGATGGAATGGTCTACCCTATAAAAAGTAGACTTTATCACAGGATTACTAAAGAAACCTCAGGCGTCCCTGGAAACAGTCCTTCGCCCTGGGTAGTGATCCTCCGTTTGCAGTGCCCCTCCTCACCTTGGTCTACTTTTTATAGGGTAGACCATTCCATCTGGTAGGAGTCCTGTATTTGCAGTTTTAACAACTTGGCCAATTTTAACCTGGATATCCTTATCCATTAGGAATTTATCTAACCCATTCTTAAAGGTGTTGACTGAGTTGGCCATTACAACTTCCTCAGGCAGGGAATTCTAAACACGTATCGTCCTTACCGTAAAAAAGCCTTTACGCCGTATTGTGTGGAATCTCCTCTCCTCTAACCTGAGCGAGTGTCCACGAGTTCTCTGTGTTGATCTAACCAAAAACAGGTCTTGCACAAGATCTGTATATTGTTCCCTTATATATTTGTAAATGTTGATCACGTCCCCTCTTAATCTCCTCTTTTCCAGTGTAAACATGCCTAGTCTTGCAAGCCTTTCCTCGTATTCCAGTGTCTCCATACCCTTAATTAGTTTGGTCGCCCGCCTTTGAACCTTTTCTAGCTCCAGGATATCCTTTTTGTAGTAAGGTGCCCAGAATTGTACACCGTATTCAAGGTGTAGCCTCACAAGTGATTTATATAACGGGAGTATAATACTCTCGTCCCTAGCATCAATTCCCCATTTTATGCATGCTAATATCTTATTAGCCTTCTTTGCTGCAGTCCTACTTTGGGTACTACTGCTTAGTTTGCTATCTATGAGGACACCTAAGTCCTTTTCCAGTACAGAATCCCCTAATTTTACCCCATTTAGTAGGTAGGTGTTCTTTTTGTTCTTGTTACCACAGTGCATTACCTTAAACTTGTCTGTATTGAAGCGCATTCTCCAGTTCGCTGCCCAAGCTTCTAATTTAACTAAGTCATTCTGAAGCGACTCAGCATCCCCCTCCGCATTTATAACTTTACACAATTTGGTATCATCTGCAAAAATTGACACCATGCTCTCTAGACCTTCTGTTAGGTCGTTAATGAAAATATTGAACAATAGCGGTCCTAATACTGAGCCTTGCGGCACACCACTTAGCACTTCAGTCCAAGTTGAAAAAGATCCATTAACCACAACGCGCTGCTCCCTATTATCTAACCAGTTTTTGACCCAAGTGCATATTGTACTTCCTAGCCCTGATTCTTGTAGCTTGTAGATAAATCTCATGTGTGGTACAGTATCGAATGCTTTGGCAAAATCTAAAAAGATTACATCCACCTCTTTACCCTGATCTAGGTTTGCTCTTACCATTTCATAAAAGCCAAGTAAGTTGGTTTGACAGGATCTGTCCTTCATAAACCCATGTTGATTCCTTTTAATGACCTTATTGACTTCAAGGAACTTCTGAACACTATCTCTTAGAATACCTTCCAATACTTTCCCCACTATAGATGTAAGACTAACTGGTCTATAATTACCTGGTTCAGCTTTACTTCCCTTTTTGAATATAGGCACTACTTCCGCTATACGCCAGTCTTTGGGAACCATACCTGATATTACTGAATCCTTAAAGATCAAAAATAGCGGTTTTGCAAGTTTAGAATGAAGCTCCATTAGAACCCTTGGGTGAATACCATCGGGATCTGGTGATTTATTAATCTTTAAATGTTTTAATCGGTCACAGACTACTTCCTCGCTTAAATAAGTACCTATCAGTGGGATATTCTCATTATTGAGATTATATGTTAGTCCCTGAATTGGGTCCTCTCTAGTAAATACTGTTGAAAAAAACTCATTTAGTGTGTCCGCTATGTCATTATCATTTATGCTTAAGACTCCCAACTTGTCTTTTATAAGGGCCTATACTCTCCTTCTTTAATCTCTTGCTATTAATGTATTTAAAGAATATTTTGGGATTCGCTTTGCTTTCCTTTGCTACTAGTTTTTCAGTTTCTACTTTAGCCGCTCTTATTTCCTTTTTGCAAATTTTGTTACATTCCTTATAGTGCTGAAATGACTCTGCTTCCCTATCAGATTTGTATTTTTTAAATGCTCGCCTTTTCTTGCCCATAAGTTCCTTAATCTTTTTGATAAGCCACATCGGTTTATGATTTTTATTCCTTTTTTTGCTGCTCGTAGGAATAAATTTGAGTGTATTTTTAGCTAGCAGGAATTTTAGTACCTCCCATTTCTCCGTAGTATTTTTTCCTAAAAACAAACCTTCCCATTCAATATCCCTGAAAAATACCCTCATCTTTTCAAAATTTGCTTTTCTAAAGTTTAGAGTCCTAGTTGAGCCAGTATAGGGCTGTTTATGGAAACTAATATTGAATGTGACCATATTGTGGTCGCTGTTTCCTGTGGGTTCCCCTACTATAATTCCTGATACCAAATCCCCATTGTTTGTTAATACCAGGTCTAAGATTGCATTGTACCTAGTTGGTTCCTTAATTAGTTGAACTAAGTAGTTATCATTAAGTGTGTTTAAAAACATATTGCCCCTAGCAGTATCACATGAATCGTTTTTCCAGTTTATCTCTGGATAGTTAAAATCTCCCATCACTACTATGTCTCCTACTCCTGCTGCTCTTTCAATTTGCTTTAGTAACAATTCCTCATCAGATGCGTTGATACCAGGCGGCCTATAGCATGCACCCAATACTAACTTTTTTATTCCTTTTCCCCCGCATGCAATTTCTACCCATAATGTCTCGACAGTGTCTACAGTCCCCTCCTGAATATCTTCCCGTATATCAGGTTTTAAAAACGGCTTTACGTAAAGACACACCCCTCCACCCTTTTTATTTAGTCTGTCTCTCCTAAACAGTGTATAGCCCTCTAGATTGACTGTCCAATCATGAGATTCGTCCCACCAAGTTTCAGTAATGCCTATAATATTATACCGTTTGCTTGCTGCAAGTATTTCTAGTTCGCCCTTTTTACCAGTAATGCTTCTGGCGTTTACATACATACAACTAAGATAAGTATTTTCCCTTGCGTTAGGGACATCTTTCACCTTATGTAGCTATGATGACCTGTAATCGTCATTGGTTAGTGCTTTGGTAAAATCTCTTTTAGTACCCATGTTAGTAACCTTACCGCCTGCTCTTACCCTCCCCCCAACTTCTCCCCCATTTCGTTTACTACGGCCATCCCCACTATTCTCACTGCATGACCCGTAGTTTCTAGCTAAACCCTCCCCCCAGGCTCCTAGTTTAAAATCTCCTCCAACCTTCTAACCATCCTTCCCCCCAGCACCACTGCCCCCTCCTCAGTCAGGTGCAAATCTGTCACAACAAAAGAGATGGCGCCTGACTGAGAAGTCCGCCCAGTGTTCCAGGAACACAAACCCCTCTTTCCTGCACCAATCCCTAAGCCACACATTTACCTCCCTAACCTCCCTCTGCCTCCCTGGACTAGCGCGTGGCACGGGTAATAATTCCGAGAATATTACCTTAGATGTCCTTGCCTTCAGTTTCTTTCCTAAGTCCATATAGTCATTCTTAAGGACACCCCACCTTCCGCTAACTTTGTCATTGGTGCAGGAATTGGTGAAGATTGTTTAATATTTATGAAACATTATTGCCCTGATGCAGAGTTGAATGGAGATTGTCTGTATGTGCCTTGCAGTACACACCCGGCTCCTATCTGTATTCTTGGTTTGATACTTGTCAGAATCAGTACTCACTTTCACCATGCACCAGCTGCTAATCATACATGTGGAAAAAAAATGTCCAACTCTGTCCACACTTTCATTGACTGTCCCCCCCCCCACTGAACTTTGCCTATGTGAGAATATACCGTCACAGCCTAGAAACCCCTCTTCAGTCATGCAACTAGTGTAGATGTGATTGAAATGCATATTACTCTGAATCATTTGTATGTGCATATGCTTAGTTCTGGAGCATGCACATTGCAAAAATCTGAAAGATAATGTATGCTCTGCAAGCAGTGCATTAGGTCCTGTATTGTCATGATCAATGTTCCAGAACTCAAAAATTGTTAAAATACATTTTGGAAAAAACTTGCCAATGTATTAAGCCACAGTTTACTCCTCAAAGATTATTTGAATGTCACATTCAGCAAGTCTACACCAAGGACCTGCAAAACATTTTCATGTACTGTACCATGTGGTTATTCCATATGTATGATAAGTGATCAGCATTATAATATGTACTGGACGTGCAGAGAATTATTATGGCATGCTTATTTCATTTTACAGGCTATGGTTCTTGTTGATGTCTCAAGCTTTGCATTTTTATATTGTATATCTTTCTAATATAAAAATGTTTAACGCTGAGACACCAAGTCTACGTAATCTATTACATTGACAGTACATTTCTGACCTTTCTGCTGAAGTCATTGAAGAGGAAGCCACATTACAAGGCTTAGGGGTCTATTCATGTACAAATGCAATGTTTTGGTCTAACTTATCACCAAGCATCGCATTCGTATGTGCGGGTTTTTAACTTATCTTTACCGCAATTCATTAATCTCTTCCTGAACTCTGTCACGTAGTGCTAAACTGGCCATCCACGATGTCCTCTTCTCTGCTTCTGCCGTGCCTACTACGCCGATCTGCCTCTGGCGCATGCGCACCTCATGCTTGGCGAGCTGCCCGTCAAGTGGTTGCTAAGGAGATTCCTCACAAGCCGGAAGCAGTGCGAGCTGGGTAAAAGGGGCGGAGCTTGCGGGACGGAGCGACTAGTACCGAAGCAGGGGAAAGAACAGGCTTAGCGTCAGGCAGGTAGATACTACGCCATCCTCAGGTGGCGAAGCGGCACAGAGAAGAGAAGCGGAAAGCTGAGCTTTCCGCTTCTACATTAATTGCAGATACCATACAAGTGTATGGTACTGCGATTCCAGCACAGAGCAGGGATACCGCTGGAGAAGTAATAACGTTCTCCGCGGTAACCCGCTCTGTGAATTGCGGTAAGCAGAGAAAAGCCCTGTTTAACGCAAAACAGGGCTTTTCTCTGCTGCATGAATAGACCCCTTAGTGTTTACAATATAACACCATTAAAAATTAAGTAAGCAGAAAGAATTTTGTTATTTATCCATCTCCTATGTCAGTGATTCCCAAACTGAGTGCTGTGGCACCCATGGGTCTCCTGGAGCACTTACAGGGGTACCTCAGGTTTGTGGTCCAGGACCAATTCAAATTATTTATGGTCAATATAATAGGCAAAACCAGTTCTAGTAGCTTCTAATCATAAAATATGTGGACAAACAGAAGTGAATCCTGTCCCTCACCACATAACTGCACCTAAGGATGACATATAAACACAATTTATGTAATTTTTTTTTCTGAATTTCTTAATAAGAAATGTTTTGCCTAGGGGTGGCATGAAAACAATTCTGACTCTCTAGGTCGTCGTGACTCAAAAAAAGTTTGGTGAGGTTTGTCCTATGTTATATGCTAGAATCAGATCATTTCAGATGTAGCAGAATTTATATTAGAATTTATCTCCCCTGACTCAACCATTAGCTCCAGTCAGGCATATTGTTATCACCTATTTTCCTTTGAAACATGCACTATGAACAGAGCTACACCAAAGAATACTCACTATGACCGACCAGAAATCTAGGTATAGTAAATAATTTACATTTCATACAATGACAGGTGATCTGATGATGTTTATGGATTTAGGCATAAATCTTTTTATCCTAAGGCTGCACAATACTGCTTCAGAGTCCACAATATAGGCTTAGAGGCATAATAAGCCACATAGCAATATTTTGGAATGTATCCACTTCACTACTGTCTCTCTCTCAAACCCCCAGCTATGTTCAGATATGCACACATACGTAACTACACACACACACACACACACACACACACACACACACACACACACACACACACACACACACACACACACACACACACACACGTGAGTAAACAAATAAATCACAAGCATTAGTGAGCCTGTGTCTATAAGGCTACAGAATTCAGAACTTTTGCATTGCATTTTCTTGACACAGGCAGCATAAGTGCTGAGTCCTTGACATACGAATACTGATATAGAGAACATCCATGGTATATATTTAATAACCACTGTAATTTATAAGCTTACTAATTTAATTATCTCTCTTTTGTTTTTTTGTCGAAGTACTTTCATTTATCTTTATGACCTTACATATTTTGAACCCTTCAGTATGGTTTAAGCTTTTAAAAAATAACAAAGGTTTTCCAATACAAGAATAATATTAGTAGTTATTTGTAAATAGAAGTACTCCATTAAAATGCAAACAACCATTTCACTATTAGCAGCAGATATATTAGAGAAGTGGCATATGATAACTGTGCTCAAATTGGCAATATCGGCTGTAACACAAATGTTGGTATTATACAGAAATTGTCACTATCTTATTTAGCTAGTATTTCACAAAGGGTGTGGTATATTAAGTTGACTCATTGGGTGGGATGTACTAAATGGAAAATGCAGTAAAAACCCCCGTTTACTATATTTTCCAAATGTACTAGGCCCCAATCGCCGGGTCAGCGCTGGTGTTAGGGACCTGATCGGATCCCTCCCAGCATGCCCTGTGGCTGCCCTTGTCACTCTGCGCATGCACAGAATGACTCAAGTCAGGGCACCGCAGAAGATTGCAAAGGACAGCTCTCATTGGAAGAGCTGTCCTTCACAATGTTAATTGCATATGTAAGTACATGTGCGATTAGCATTGTGACAATCTGCGGTGATGTCATTTTGTACATCCCGCCTTTACAATGTTGAGATTGGCATAATGCAGAGGTTCCCAAACTGTGTGCCGTGGCTCCCTGGGGTGCCTCGGGACACTTGCAGGGGTGCCCTGGGTGGGTGGACCAGGACCAATTAAAATTATTCATGGTCAATATAATAGGCAAAACCAGTGCTGGTGGCTGCCAGTCATAAAATATGTGGCCAAACAGAAGCAAATCTTGTCCCTCACCACACAACTGACCCTAAGGATGACATATAAACGCGATCAACTTAATGTAATATTTCTTTCTAAATTTCTCAATAAGAAATTTTTGGCCTAGGGGTGCCGTGAAAAAAATTCTGATATTCTAGGGCGCCGTGATTCAAAAAAGTTTGGAAACCACTGGCATAATGTCTTTTTATTGAATTAATATAAACAAATAATACTAATAGTGTAGTATTTCAATAATCATGTAACATCAGAGTGATGAAATTGGGCATTGGATATATCTTTGGAAGTGTAACATATTATACACATTTATCATTTTCTGCACTTTGGTGTTACACAATTAATGACATACTATGATATGTTAGTATTAGTTGTTTAGATTTACATGTACTCTTAAGAAGAATGACAATTTCATCACAATTCAATAAGAAGAAATCACACGGACGCTTGAAGTAATACAAATTTTATTTATTATTTATATTTTGGATGGAAAAACTGAGACTTTATTGTGTTTAAGTTGCAGAGTCAGGAGCGCTGTTTTTGACTCAGTGCACTACAATATTATTGGATTGACATAATGTCAACATTTTTAAAGTTGTGATTGTGCATGTACTTTTCATCTTACCCTTAACCTAACCCTAATGTAACTCTAACCCTATTTATAGCCTAACCCTAACTCTAACCCTAACCCTAAAATCAGGTGGCAACATCATATGTGTCAACATTGTGAATTTCACCATGGGGTTCATGTCAACATTTTGAATGTCGACATTCAGACTATGTCACCATTCAGGCATTGACATTTTGAATGTCAACATTCTGACTACATATGTTCACAAAAATAGATCTCAATTATTTTGATGTAATGGGTATTGCCAAAGTTGTTCAATTAGACATGTTAACACATTTACAGGGGATAACACAGCTAAATGCGAGTAGGTGAAAGTTTGGGAAAATCCCTATTTTAAGTTAAAAATGTTGGGACTTGGTTCAGAACTTCTGGGACACCACCCCTGTATGATTAATTAGGTACTTAAAAGCTTTTAATTACCTCAATTTTGGTAATACTTTTTGGGGTGATATTCTGCAAAGTGCAGAATAATGGGTTAATTGATGTGGGACAGGTACTGTATATGTGGGTGTTCTATTGATGGGGCAGGTGATTTTACACTTGCAGGTGGGGGTTACAGGTGTTTTTTTTAACACATTTTTAAAAGTGGCTTAAATAACACTGAAATTAGCTTACATGTATTTTATGCACCTCAAATTAATCTAGAGCATTTAATTTGCTGAAAAACACTTGCTTACTATATTTTTTTAATGTTATTAAAACATGCAAAAATCAGTCATTTGACACCTTTGAAGAACGCCAATTACTTTACATTTGGCCATTGACATACTTCTGTACTGTTATCCAATGTTAGTTTGCACTTTTCAGGGTACAGACTCATTTCCACATTTTTCCCATATTTAACTTGGCAAATATCATAGAAAATTATCACGCAACCTCTTTTTACAATTGAATTGTGCAGTAATCGGTAGCATGCATTGCTGCACTTAGTGACATTACCACGGGATAGGCACGTTAACTCAAGCCACGGTAAACATAGATTTTACCACTGCTAATTGATTATGCACCTAAATACATTTTAGGGTGCCAGAAATAACTATTATGTTCTAATTGGATGTGTGGGGTTTCTGAACAAATTGTGCAAGTATTCTCAAAAATAAGTTACAGTTTAAAACAAAGGCAACACTTTCACAAGCGGCATATGAAGGTTGCAATATCATGTGTAATGTATTTGAAATAACAGCTACAGTATAGCTTAGAAACAGCAGAAGAGGAATTTCAATACTAAATGTTTTCTTAAGCATAGGATGTGCCCACAGTTCCACAGACAGATATTGTATGCTAAATATATGTATTCTGTGCTCTGAAGTATAATGACTATCATTGGCCCTCACTGACTTTCTGTGACAGCCTTTCAGTTTATCATTAGCAGAAAGCCCCAGGTTGATTGGTTCCTGATCATATAAATTGGTCTTCATGTAGCTAGGTAGCACAGCATTCACAGTTGTTGCTATCTGTACAATGCAGAAGTGTTTTCACATGATGATGACCAAAGGAAAAACTTTAGAACAAGATAGACATGAAACCATCCATTGTGGTGTGAACGGGTCAGACATAGAACAGGGGTATTATTTTTCCACTGCAAAAACCTAGAAATGCATTTGGTACTGAAGAAACATTATGGAAACTGTTTTAATTTAACAAGGCATTCTATACTTTTACCTTTCCCGAAAGGGATCAGAGCTGTAAGCGGAGTTTCTCATTAATACCTAAGGTGTTCTATTGTACACTGTAAACAACTCACTTCCTTAACCTTATCTTTGGAAAACTAAAGAAAGATTTAGGAAACAAATGCATAGTATCCTATAATACTGAAATTGTTACAAGAACCAGAACAATCCAAGTTTGTTTAAAGCTTTACTCATGATTACTTGAAATTAACAAGGAAGAGGTTAAACATACTTTGCATTAATAAATGAAAGACATTTGGTTCACATTTGGGTCTAGAAATCTTTTTCCTTTGCCCTGAGAAGGAAATTACATACATAGTGCATGTTTTTGCAACCTGAAGAAGTGTAAGGGCTCTATTCATGAAGCAGTGAAAAGTGTGGAGAAGTGAGCCAGTGGAGAAGTTGCCCATGGCAACCATTCAGCATTGAAGTAACATTTATAATTTGCATACTATACAATTGTACGGAGCAGCTGATTGGTTGCCATGGGCAACTTCTCCACAGGCTCCCTTCTCCACTCTTTTCACTGCTTCATGAAAAGACCCCTATGTCTGTTTCACTCCTGATATGTTTCCAGCAAAGCATATTCTCCTAACTGCATGCAAACATGTAGCTTGAGCTCAGAGATTAGGATAACGCTATTGTTGTTTTTATTAGTACTGTACATAACTTTACATTTTTTAAATCCAATTTAAATTGATAAATCTTAGTTCATTTATATAGACGTGAAAGAGATCACTCCATGTTTCCCATAAATGCAGAGTCTAAATACACAGTATTATTCAGTAGAAATTCATCTCCTTATTTTTCTCTTCATTATGGCTATATACTGTAAAATGGACAGCTAAAATATGATTTTTTCACCATACTCCACCTCCTTTACAGTACACCTTGCAGTAAAGCCTCCACACTTGGGAACTGGTTGTAAGACGATGTGCTTACAGCCTTTAATGGAGTTCCATGTCGTGTCTGACATTGCAGTAGTTTCTATTGACCCAGGCCATTGTAGTTTTACTGCAATCTTATACAATAGTATGTGACAAACACCCAGGTATGTAAAGTGCTTTAACATAACAGCTCAGAACCAGACTTGACACATTCAGAGTGCCTGTTATGGTACCAGGGTTGCCATCTTATCTCTTTTATTACTGATATATGTAGTATACAGATTGATGACTACTGTACAGTATGTAAAACCATGTAATACACCGACTTGCTCCAATCAGGCACATAACATTTAGAATTTGTATGTGTCAGTAGTTGAAAGGTGATCAGTATGAAATAGCTACAATCAAAATCCAGACGGTCAAAATCCTGACAACAATTGACCGACGGTCAAAATCCCGACAAGGTCAAAATACTGACAAGGTCAAAAGACATACACTTCAAGTACCAACAAGGTCAAAATACCGTCATTTAAAATGTCGTCAGGTCAAAAAGTCGACACACGTTTTAATTGTTTTTTGGTGTGTGTGTCGACATAGGTTGACAGAGACACCGTATAAGTATACCGTGTCCCCTCGCATGGCTTACTGCGCTCGCCATGCTTCGGGCACGGTGCCTCGCTGCACTCAGCACACTATTATATTTCCCCTCCAGGTTCACTGGGATGGTAAAGTATGAACAAGTCGGTTTCAATAAAAAAAATCATGAAAAACTCATGTCAACTTTTTGACCTGTCGACATTTTAATTGTCGGTATTTTGACCTTGTCGGTATTCAAAATATTGGTATTTTGACCATGTCGGTCAATGGTTGTCAGGATTTTGACTGTCGGGATTTTGATTGTAGGTAAATTGACTGCATTCCGTTAAAAGAGATTGTGACACCTAGCTATAGTCATAGTTGAAGGCAATGCAGTGGATTACTGGAGTGCCAAGGACTCCACAATTTTACAGACATTCAATTAGGTATCGCGGCAGTTTCCTTTTTCAAGACCCTCTATGACTGAGAATAGTTTTTTTTCTCTTTTATGAGTAATAGATCTTCCAAATAATCAACAAAACATACTTGAAGGGCCAAATTTAATAGCCCACATAATAGTCTTTAGATTTAAATTGTCAATTATTTTCAAGGCAAAACAAACCTGGCAGATCAGCATGTTTCTGGAACAATTTGAAAATAATGTAAATGGTCCAAATAAATTAGTGGTACAGAACCTAATAGTTTTAAATTTGTTTACAGCATGCATTTTCCCAACTAAGCTCACAGTTCTTCAGAGGTTCCACACATGGGCACTTACCAGAGCAGGAAATAAATTTGCACCTTGTTATGTGCAGTTCCGTAAGTTCATCCTGGTCTCCCGGAGGCAAATTAGAGTTTGATGCCCTCACCCCTCGAAAAAAAGGGAAAATTATATATAATCTGGGACTAGGACAAAGATGACAAGACCAGGAGGGATAGTGCCAGGACAGGGGGGACAGGGCCAGTAGTGAGATGAAAGGGATAGCCCAGTGGGGCCAGGACAGACTAAGACAGAGGGAACAAGAGCAGGACAGAGGTGACAGGGCCAGGACAGAACAGAGGGGCAGGAGAGATGGGTGACAGGACTAGGACAGAACAGAAGGGACAGGAATGAAGGGTGTCAGGGACAGGACAGAGGTAAAAAGACCAATACAGAGATGATAGGGACAGTACAGTGGGAAAGAAAAAAAAAAGTCAGGGACAATATAGAGAACCAAGATAGAGATGACAGGGACAAGAGAGTGGTGATAGGACCAGGACACAGGTGACAGGGCCAGGACAGAGGGGACATGACAGGGGTGACAGGAGCAGAACCAGGACAGAGGTACCAGGACAGGACCGAATGGATAGGAGAATGGGTTAACAGGGCCAGAACAGAGGTGACAGGGTCAGAACAAGGGTGACAGGGACAGGACAGGGGTGGCAGGGAATGGACAGAGGGGAAAGGAACAGAACGGAAGGGTCAGCAGATAGAGATGACAGGCCCAGCAGCACAGAGGTGACAGGGACAGGACAGGGGTGACAGGGACAGGAGAGATGGGAGGCAGGGTCTGCACAAAGGTGACAGGGATGGGACAGGGTAGGGGTGACAGGGACAGGAGAGAGGTGATACAGGGTAAGCACAGAGGTGGCAGGGATGGGACAGGGTAGGGGTGACAGGGACAGGAGAGATGGGAGGCAGGGTCAGCACAAAGGTGACAGGGATGGGACAGGGTAGGGGTGACAGGGACAGGAGAGAGGTGATACAGGGTAAGCACAGAGGTGGCAGGGATGGGACAGGGCAGGGGTGACAGGGCCAGCACAGAGGAGGCAGGGATGGGACAGGGCAGGGGTGAGAGGGACAGGAGAGAGAGAAGGCAGGGCCAGCACAAAGGTGACATAGATGGGACAGGGCAGGGGTGACAAGGACAGGAGAGAGGGGAGCAGGGCCAGCACAAAAGTGACAGGGATGGGAAAGGGCAGGGGGGACAGGGACAAGAGAGAGTGGAGACAGGGCCAGACTTAGTAAATAGACCCTGTGAATAGTGACAATAGTGGGCATTCTGGGCATTTACTGACACTCAGTTACAACAGGACAAACACTCAACCTTTTGGCAGCCCTGTACCCTGCGCCGTCCCCTATCCCATACTTCTGCCTCTCTGCTCCCTGTTATCTTGCTGCAGTCATCATCACTCCCCGCATGGCTGTTGTCTTGTTTCCAAGCAGCTTGCTCCTGGATCAGAGCCTGGGAGCTGGGAGGAGGCTGAGCATGCAGTTACAGTGCTGCCCGCCTCTTTCTATGTGGCGGTGCGAGAAGGAGCCGGTGTACCCCACCTCTGGCAGTGCTGCAGCTAGCAGTGGTGGCGGCGGGGAAGCCAGGCTGGGTCAAAGTAGTGTGGAGCGGTGCGGAGCTGAAGCTACTCTCCACTCGGCAGCTCCTCTATTATTGTAGGAAGGGCATGGGACAGCCAGGGTAATGGAGGACAGCCCCCTTCAGGGCTGGAGCCCAGCGGCAACTGACTCCGTTGTCTCCGGCAGTTCCGCCCCTGTCACAAAGTGAAAGGCACTCTGACTGATAAACTAATTTAAACTAGGGATAGCTTTGTATTTATTTCTTGCATGCTTTATAACTATTATTTATTAACATTTATTTTTAAGCATCAGCATATTCTGTTGGACTTTATAATTGGGAATATAACAGCAGTAAAACAAGACCAGGTAATAGATAATAAGGTAAGAAGGATTTCCTCACAACCTTACAGTTTACCAGAAAATAGGAATTTTATACATATGGATAAAATCAGTGGCGTACTAACAGGGGGAGGGGCACAGAACATAGTGGGTACCACCTCTGAGGGGGTGCAAGCAAGAGTCGAGTCTGACTGTGTCGCTCACAGTCACAGACTTTCAGAATCTGTGAGGCTCTGGTGAGTGGGGGTACAGTGGTAGTTCTCCCACAGTGCTGACACATCATGACTAGAGATGAGCGGGTTCGGTTCCTCGGAATCCGAACCCGCCCGAACTTCAGCTTTTTTTACACGGATCCGAGCGACTCGGATCTTCCCGCCTTGCTCGGTTAACCCGAGCGCGCCCGAACGTCATCATGACGCTGTCGGATTCTCGCGAGGCTCGGATTCTATCGCGAGACTCGGATTCTATATAAGGAGCCGCGCCTCGCCGCCATTTTCACACGTGCATTGAGATTGATAGGGAGAGGACGTGGCTGGCGTCCTCTCCATTTAGATTATAAGAGAGAGAGATTTACTGGAGCTTAGGACTAGGAGGAGTACTGTAGAAGTGTAGAGAGTGCAGAGAGTTTACTAGTGAGTGACCACCAGACAGTGCAGTTTATTTAATATATCCGTTCTCTGCCTGAAAAAAGCGATACACACAGTGACTCAGTCACATACCATATCTGTGTGCACTGCTCAGGCTCAGCCCAGTGTGCTGCATCATCTATATATATTATATATCTGTCTGACTGCTCAGCTCACACAGCTTATAATTGTGGGGGAGACTGGGGAGCACTGCAGTGCCAGTTATAGGTTATAGCAGGAGCCAGGAGTACATAATATTATATAGTGAGTGACCACCAGACAGTGCAGTTTATTTAATATATCCGTTCTCTGCCTGAAAAAAGCGATACACACAGTGACTCAGTCACATACCATATCTGTGTGCACTGCTCAGGCTCAGCCCAGTGTGCTGCATCATCTATATATATTATATATCTGTCTGACTGCTCAGCTCACACAGCTTATAATTGTGGGGGAGACTGGGGAGCACTGCAGTGCCAGTTATAGGTTATAGCAGGAGCCAGGAGTACATAATATTATATTAAAATTAAACAGTGCACACTTTTGCTGCAGGAGTGCCACTGCCAGTGTGACTGACCAGTGACCTGACCACACTGACCACCAGTATAGTTAGTAGTATACTTATATTGTGATTGCCTGAAAAAGTTAAACACTCGTCGTGTGACTTCACTTGTGTGTTTTGTTTTTTTTATTCTATAAAAATAAAACTCATTCTGCTGACAGACAGTGTCCAGCAGGTCCGTCATTATATAATATATAATATATACCTGTCCGGCTGCAGTAGTGATATATATATATTTTTTATATCATTTATCATCCAGTCGCAGCAGACACAGTACGGTAGTTCACGGCTGTGGCTACCTCTGTGTCTGCACTCGGCAGGCAGTCCGTCCATAATTGTATACCACCTAACCGTGGTTTTTTTTTCTTTCTTCTTTATACATACATAGTTACATAGACATCTCTTTATCAACCAGTCTATATTAGCAGCAGACACAGTACAGTACGGTAGTTCACGGCTGTGGCTACCTCTGTGTCTGCACTCGGCAGGCAGTCCGTCCATAATTGTATACCACCTAACCGTGGTTTTTTTTTCTTTCTTCTTTATACATACATAGTTACATAGACATCTCTTTATCAACCAGTCTATATTAGCAGCAGACACAGTACAGTACGGTAGTTCACGGCTGTGGCTACCTCTGTGTCTGCACTCGGCAGGCAGTCCATCCATAATTGTATACCACCTAACCGTGGTTTTTTTTTCTTTCTTCTTTATACATACATAGTTACATAGACATCTCTTTATCAACCAGTCTATATTAGCAGCAGACACAGTACAGTACGGTAGTTCACGGCTGTGGCTACCTCTGTGTCTGCACTCGGCAGGCAGTCCGTCCATAATTGTATACCACCTAACCGTGGTTTTTTTTTCTTTCTTCTTTATACATACATACTACTACGACATCTCTTTATCAACCAGTCTATATTATTAGCAGCAGACACAGTACAGTACGGTAGTTCACGGCTGTGGCTACCTCTGTGTCTGCACTCGGCAGGCAGTCCGTCCATAATTGTATACCACCTAACCGTGGTTTTTTTTTCTTTCTTCTTTATACATACATAGTTACATAGACATCTCTTTATCAACCAGTCTATATTAGCAGCAGACACAGTACAGTACGGTAGTTCACGGCTGTGGCTACCTCTGTGTCTGCACTCGGCAGGCAGTCCATAATTGTATACTAGTATCCATCTCCATTGTTTACCTGAGGTGCCTTTTAGTTGTGCCTATTAAAATATGGAGAACAAAAATGTTGAGGTTCCAAAATTAGGGAAAGATCAAGATCCACTTCCACCTCGTGCTGAAGCTGCTGCCACTAGTCATGGCCGAGATGATGAAATGCCAGCAACGTCGTCTGCCAAGGCCGATGCCCAATGTCATAGTACAGAGCATGTCAAATCCAAAACACCAAATATCAGAAAAAAAAGGACTCCAAAACCTAAAATAAAATTGTCGGAGGAGAAGCGTAAACTTGCCAATATGCCATTTACGACACGGAGTGGCAAGGAACGGCTGAGGCCCTGGCCTATGTTCATGGCTAGTGGTTCAGCTTCACATGAGGATGGAAGCACTCAGCCTCTCGCTAGAAAAATGAAAAGACTCAAGCTGGCAAAAGCAGCACAGCAAAGAACTGTGCATTCTTCGAAATCCCAAATCCACAAGGAGAGTCCAATTGTGTCGGTTGCGATGCCTGACCTTCCCAACACTGGACGTGAAGAGCATGCGCCTTCCACCATTTGCACGCCCCCTGCAAGTGCTGGAAGGAGCACCCGCAGTCCAGTTCCTGATAGTCAGATTGAAGATGTCAGTGTTGAAGTACACCAGGATGAGGAGGATATGGGTGTTGCTGGCGCTGGGGAGGAAATTGACCAGGAGGATTCTGATGGTGAGGTGGTTTGTTTAAGTCAGGCACCCGGGGAGACACCTGTTGTCCGTGGGAGGAATATGGCCGTTGACATGCCAGGTGAAAATACCAAAAAAATCAGCTCTTCGGTGTGGAGGTATTTCACCAGAAATGCGGACAACAGGTGTCAAGCCGTGTGTTCCCTTTGTCAAGCTGTAATAAGTAGGGGTAAGGACGTTAACCACCTCGGAACATCCTCCCTTATACGTCACCTGCAGCGCATTCATAATAAGTCAGTGACAAGTTCAAAAACTTTGGGTGACAGCGGAAGCAGTCCACTGACCAGTAAATCCCTTCCTCTTGTAACCAAGCTCACGCAAACCACCCCACCAACTCCCTCAGTGTCAATTTCCTCCTTCCCCAGGAATGCCAATAGTCCTGCAGGCCATGTCACTGGCAATTCTGACGATTCCTTTCCTGCCTGGGATTCCTCCGATGCATCCTTGCGTGTAACGCCTACTGCTGCTGGCGCTGCTGTAGTTGCTGCTGGGAGTCGATGGTCATCCCAGAGGGGAAGTCGTAAGCCCACTTGTACTTCTTCCAGTAAGCAATTGACTGTTCAACAGTCCTTTGCGAGGAAGATGAAATATCACAGCAGTCATCCTGCTGCAAAGCGGATAACTGAGGCCTTGACAACTATGTTGGTATTAGACGTGCGTCCGGTATCCGCCGTTAGTTCACAGGGAACTAGACAATTTATTGAGGCAGTGTGCCCCCGTTACCAAATACCATCTAGGTTCCACTTCTCTAGGCAGGCGATACCGAGAATGTACACGGACGTCAGAAAAAGACTCACCAGTGTCCTAAAAAATGCAGTTGTACCCAATGTCCACTTAACCACGGACATGTGGACAAGTGGAGCAGGGCAGGGTCAGGACTATATGACTGTGACAGCCCACTGGGTAGATGTATGGACTCCCGCCGCAAGAACAGCAGCGGCGGCACCAGTAGCAGCATCTCGCAAACGCCAACTCTTTCCTAGGCAGGCTACGCTTTGTATCACCGCTTTCCAGAATACGCACACAGCTGAAAACCTCTTACGGCAACTGAGGAAGATCATCGCGGAATGGCTTACCCCAATTGGACTCTCCTGTGGATTTGTGGCATCGGACAACGCCAGCAATATTGTGTGTGCATTAAATATGGGCAAATTCCAGCACGTCCCATGTTTTGCACATACCTTGAATTTGGTGGTGCAGAATTTTTTAAAAAACGACAGGGGCGTGCAAGAGATGCTGTCGGTGGCCAGAAGAATTGCGGGACACTTTCGGCGTACAGGCACCACGTACAGAAGACTGGAGCACCACCAAAAACTACTGAACCTGCCCTGCCATCATCTGAAGCAAGAAGTGGTAACGAGGTGGAATTCAACCCTCTATATGCTTCAGAGGTTGGAGGAGCAGCAAAAGGCCATTCAAGCCTATACAATTGAGCACGATATAGTAGGTGGAATGCACCTGTCTCAAGTGCAGTGGAGAATGATTTCAACGTTGTGCAAGGTTCTGATGCCCTTTGAACTTGCCACACGTGAAGTCAGTTCAGACACTGCCAGCCTGAGTCAGGTCATTCCCCTCATCAGGCTTTTGCAGAAGAAGCTGGAGACATTGAAGGAGGAGCTAACACGGAGCGATTCCGCTAGGCATGTGGGACTTGTGGATGGAGCCCTTAATTCGCTTAACAAGGATTCACGGGTGGTCAATCTGTTGAAATCAGAGCACTACATTTTGGCCACCGTGCTCGATCCTAGATTTAAAGCCTACCTTGGATCTCTCTTTCCGGCAGACACAAGTCTGCTGGGGTTGAAAGACCTGCTGGTGACAAAATTGTCAAGTCAAGCGGAACGCGACCTGTCAACATCTCCTCCTTCACATTCTCCCGCAACTGGGGGTGCGAGGAAAAGGCTAAGAATTCCGAGCCCACCCGCTGGCGGTGATGCAGGGCAGTCTGGAGCGACTGCTGATGCTGACATCTGGTCCGGACTGAAGGACCTGACAACGATTACGGACATGTCGTCTACTGTCACTGCATATGATTCTCTCAACATTGATAGAATGGTGGAGGATTATATGAGTGACCGCATCCAAGTAGGCACGTCACACAGTCCGTACTTATACTGGCAGGAAAAAGAGGCAATTTGGAGGCCCTTGCACAAACTGGCTTTATTCTACCTAAGTTGCCCTCCCACAAGTGTGTACTCCGAAAGAGTGTTTAGTGCCGCCGCTCACCTTGTCAGCAATCGGCGTACGAGGTTACATCCAGAAAATGTGGAGAAGATGATGTTCATTAAAATGAATTATAATCAATTCCTCCGCGGAGACATTGACCAGCAGCAATTGCCTCCACAAAGTACACAGGGAGCTGAGATGGTGGATTCCAGTGGGGACGAATTGATAATCTGTGAGGAGGGGGATGTACACGGTGATATATCGGAGGGTGATGATGAGGTGGACATCTTGCCTCTGTAGAGCCAGTTTGTGCAAGGAGAGATTAATTGCTTCTTTTTTGGGGGGGGTCCAAACCAACCCGTCATATCAGTCACAGTCGTGTGGCAGACCCTGTCACTGAAATGATGGGTTGGTTAAAGTGTGCATGTCCTGTTTTGTTTATACAACATAAGGGTGGGTGGGAGGGCCCAAGGACAATTCCATCTTGCATCTCTTTTTTCTTTTCTTTTTCTTTGCATCATGTGCTGATTGGGGAGGGTTTTTTGGAAGGGACATCCTGCGTGACACTGCAGTGCCACTCCTAAATGGGCCCGGTGTTTGTGTCGGCCACTAGGGTCGCTAATCTTACTCACACAGTCAGCTACCTCATTGCGCCTCTTTTTTTCTTTGCGTCATGTGCTGTTTGGGGAGGGTTTTTTGGAAGGGACATCCTGCGTGACACTGCAGTGCCACTCCTAGATGGGCCCGGTGTTTGTGTCGGCCACTAGGGTCGCTAATCTTACTCACACAGCTACCTCATTGCGCCTCTTTTTTTCTTTGCGTCATGTGCTGTTTGGGGAGGGTTTTTTGGAAGGGACATCCTGCGTGACACTGCAGTGCCACTCCTAGATGGGCCCGGTGTTTGTGTCGGCCACTAGGGTCGCTAATCTTACTCACACAGCTACCTCATTGCGCCTCTTTTTTTCTTTGCGTCATGTGCTGTTTGGGGAGGGTTTTTTGGAAGGGCCATCCTGCGTGACACTGCAGTGCCACTCCTAGATGGGCCCGGTGTTTGTGTCGGCCACTAGGGTCGCTAATCTTACTCACACAGCTACCTCATTGCGCCTCTTTTTTTCTTTGCGTCATGTGCTGTTTGGGGAGGGTTTTTTGGAAGGGACATCCTGCGTGACACTGCAGTGCCACTCCTAGATGGGCCCGGTGTTTGTGTCGGCCACTAGGGTCGCTTATCTTACTCACACAGCGACCTCGGTGCAAATTTTAGGACTAAAAATAATATTGTGAGGTGTGAGGTATTCAGAATAGACTGAAAATGAGTGTAAATTATGGTTTTTGAGGTTAATAATACTTTGGGATCAAAATGACCCCCAAAGTCTATGATTTAAGCTGTTTTTTAGTGTTTTTTGAAAAAAACACCCGAATCCAAAACACACCCGAATCCGACAAAAAAAATTCGGTGAGGTTTTGCCAAAACGCGTTCGAACCCAAAACACGGCCGCGGAACCGAACCCAAAACCAAAACACAAAACCCGAAAAATTTCAGGCGCTCATCTCTAATCATGACATTGATGTTTTGGCCGCTCAGCACTGTGGGAGTGTAAATAGCAGAAGGCGAGAGCCATTGGGGCAGTCTATGAGGTAGCAGCAGGGCTGAGAGCCTGAGACCTGACCAGAGAATCAATGGTGCTGAGTCACGTAGCCAAAGAGTGAAAGACTGCCAGACTCAGGGAATGGCTGACTGTTATTTCTGACAGCCACTCCACCCTTTAGTTCATCTGAATCTCTGTGACTGACAAATCTTATCCGAGGAAGAAGCAGGAGAATAATGCTGCTATCCGTTCGCAGAGAGGTGCTGAACTTCCTTACAGAAGACAGCTCCTATAATAAAGGTCTGGCTGCAAATGCACCTACTGTATTAAATGCACCATACAGTACACACCGAAGAGAGAACTTCACAAAGTGCTTATCACTAAATGAATGCTACTGTACCTGAGGGCTGTACACTAACAATTATCTAAATGCCCCAGTAGTATACAGTACAAGCACTGACTAAAAGATAATTATTGCCGGACTTTTCCATCTCAGTAGCCCATACAAATTGTACATAATACATACATACATACATACTTACATACTTACAGCTATTGTGAATGTCTCTAGTATTTCTCCACAAACTTCTGGCCAAAGATCCTTCTGAAAGTGAAATGGAATAGCTCACCATGGCACACTTATAAAAGGGTTTTGCAGCTATAGAAGGGTGTGTGTGTGTGTGTGTGTGTGTGTGTGTGAGAGAGAGACACCTCCATTTTATATAAGTGAAATAAAAGATAGTTTAGCAAACTTTATGAAGAAACATTGGTGGTCATTCCGAGTTGATCGCTAGCTGCTTTTGTTCGCAGCGCAGCGATCAGGCAAAAAAATCGGCACTTCTGCGCATGCGTATGCGGCGCAATGCGCATACGCGTCGTACTTTTACAACGAACGATGTAGTTTCACACAAGGTCTAGCAAAGCTTTTCAGTCGCACTGCTGGCCGCAGAGTGATTGACAGGAAGTGGGTGTTTCTGGGTGTCAACTGACCGTTTTCAGGGAGTGTGCGTAAAAACGCAGGCATGCCAGATAAAAACGCAGACGTGGCTGAGGAAACGGAGGCGTGGTTGGCCGAATGCAGGGCGTGTTCGTGACGTTAAAACAGGAACTAAATAGTTTGTAGTGATCGCAAGCTAGGAGTAGGTCTGGAGCTACTCTGAAGCTGCACAAAATTATTTTGTAGCCGCTGTGCGATCCTTTCGTTTGCACTTCTGCTAAGCTAAGATGCACTCCCAGAGGGTGGCGGCTTAGCGTTTGCACGGCTGCTAAAAGCAGCTAGCGAGAGAACAACTCGGAATGAGGGCCCTTGCCCTCAGGAGAGAGATTTTTTTCCCTAAGCCATTCATATCTACTCAGCATAGTTATTATTAAGTATACTTTGAAGCATCTAAGACTGTAGGATACACATTAGCTGTACAGGAGTCTTATTCTATTTGATATGGTTTTAGATTTTGGTGAAAATTGATTGTGCTTTGTCTGTTAAATAAAGTGGCAACTTTGGTGGATGTTCTCATAGTCATTCTGTGCCTCCTAAATAATTTGTTGTGCAGTACTGGGCGCACCCTCAGAGTGATGAAACAGGGGGCGTGTCATGATGCCATGCCCATTTCCCCACGAGGCCATGGCCATTTTTTGGATGCCCACCTATGGTGCTTGCAAGAAGTCCCTCTATACAACTCCTGAATGTTGGGACGTATGTACTACTGGGGTGACAAATATGGTAGGTATGCCTCTGGGATAAATGTTACAAATTGCAAATTGGTTCAGCCAGATTGCATAGATTCTTGCTGGGATATATGATCCAGTCACATAGCATTGCTGGCCGGGGGTCAGTGTGTTATATTAGTGTAGAGAGAGAGAGAGAGAGAGAGAAAGCAAGCGTATGTAAACTTATGTGTGGACTGCGGGAAGATAATTGGGCAGAATAGCTTATAGGGGGTCATTCCAAGTTGATCGCTAGCTGCATTCGTTCGCTGTGCAGCGATGAGGCAAAAAACGGCACTTCTGCGTATGCGGCACAATGCGCACGCGCATCGTACAATTGCAACGAACGATGTAGTTTCACACAAGGTCTAGCGAAGCTTTTCAGTCGCGCTGCTGGCCGCAGAGTGATTGACAGGAAGAGGGCATTTCTTGGTGTCAAGTGAACGTTTTCAGGGAGTGTTCATAAAACGCAGGTGTGGCTGGGCGAACGCAGGGCGTTTTCGTGATGTCAAAACAGGAACTGAACAGTCTGAAGTGATCGCAAGCGCTGAGTATGTATTGAGCAACTCTAAAACTGCACAGAAAAAGTTTGCCGCCGCTCTGCGATCCTTTCGTTCGCACTTCTGCTAAGCTAAAATACACTCCCAGTGGGAGGCGGCATAGCGTTTGCACGGCTGCTAAAAACTGTTAGCGATCGAACAACTCGGAATAACCACCATAGAGTTTATGTAGAGGGTTGCCATTATTAAACTTCACCTATACAGAGCCATTTGTAGCTTAATCTAACAATCAGAATGTCATCAGAATGTTACCAAATTTCGTAGGGAGACTAATTAGGACAGGGGATGCAAGATAACTCATAAAAAAAAATTGTGCAAAAAGTCACAGATAGGGGAAATATTGCACTGTTCAATGTGAAAATAATTAACAAGACTAAACTGTACTGAACAATAATGTTTATTGTGTTACTAAAACAATAAAACATTTGTCTGTCCATTTTCACACTGTTTTTACTTTGTGAAGCTGAAAAAGGAAGACATGAACATTTATTCAACAAAATACACATAGTAATTGATCTGAAAAACTATGTAATATATAATTCACAATAAAATACACCTAAGAAGTTACGAAGGGGTCAAAATATATTACAGATTTGTCCTGGAAATACTAAGTGCCCCATTTATCAACAATACATAAACCCTTTAGCACTTAATTTCACTATTCAACAAGCAGTGGTATACTAAGTTTACCACTGTTTGCCCGGGATGCAGTCAATTTACCTCCAATCAAAATCCCGATGGTCGAAATCTCGACAGCAATTGACCAACGGTCAAAATCCCGACATGGACAAAATACCGACATTTAAAATACCGACAAGGTCAAAATAACGACATGTAAAATGCCAACAGGTCAAAATGCCGACATAAGTTTTTCATGATTTTTTCATTGAAACCGACTTGTTCATACTTTACCATCCCAGTGGACCTGGAGGGGGAATATAATAGTGTGCCGAGTGCAGCGAGCCATGCGAGGGGACGCTGTACACTTATATGGTGTCCATGTTGACCTATGTCGACATACACACAAAAATCAATGAAAAATGCATGTCTGTATTTTGACTTGTCTGTATTTTGACCTTGTCGGTATTTTTAAATGTCGGTATTTTGTACATGACGGGATTTTGACCGTCGGTCAGTTGCTTTCGGGATTTCGACCATTGGGATTTTGATTGGAGGTATTTCATGCTGATCCCGTTTGCCCCTGTACTGCTCTCTCCATCTATAGATGGTGGTATAGTTACAGTATACTGAGCACTGCCTTTCCAGCTTCTTCAAAGCCTTCTGGGCATTGCTGGGTCCCCACCGGGTGAAAGTGTCATGCACATGTGCAGACTACAGTATAGGCCAAATGATTTGGTAAGGTTTTTCAGTGTTTTTTAAAGTGGCAATCATTTACACTGCAAAACCAGGTTGATCTTGCTGTGTAAATGATTGCCACTTTAAAAAAACTGGAAAACCTTACCAAATCTCTCACTTTTTGAAACTCTCACTCTATTACATTTGGCCCTACACTGTATGTCACGCATGTGCATAACTCAGAAGCCCATTACTGGCAGTGGTAGGCTATTAGTTAATATTGCAGTAATACTAAATGAAATATGCTGCTGCTATTAAATGTTCATTGATAAATGGGGCCCTAAATATAAAGTTTCTGCTTAGAAAGGCGTACTGTACTTTGTTAGCTATCCGGAATCTAAAACAATAACAGTCAGAAATGGACAAGATGTTACAAGCTGTATATCATTATAAGCCTGCATGGTGCAGCTGTATGCATCCAGGAAACCACATGGAAATATCGGCAGTGTTGAAGAAACTGATCCTTGTTCCCTCAGCTGGAGATATAATTACATACACATGCACTACTGGTCAAAAGTTTAGCAAAACACCAAATTTTCCAGATGTTATTTAAATGTCTACAGTTTAACATCTCAATATGTTCTGAAATTAAGCATAGAACAAATAAATATTTCAAGATAAAAAAAAAAATCATAGAATCATTTTGTTTAATAAGAATTAATCTACATTTTTGACTCATCACTGACATACTGTACATGTTTTGGAGATGAAACTGCCAAACACACTCATGGCTTTCTTCTTACAATGGAAATCAAATCTTGTTCAGGAAGTTCTTCCCAAGTTCTTCTGTTGCAGTAGTTCCCACAAATTTGTTGCACTGGTAGTTTTTTTTGCTTTCGCCCTTCTGTCCAGTTCATCCCAATCATGCTTGATGAGATTTACATCTGGAGACTGTGCTGGCCATTCCATTATTCAAAGTCTATTATCTTGTTCTTTTCCTCAAAGGTAACATGGAGATACTATAAGTTGTGAGTCATTATCTTTCTGTAAGATGAACCCTTGATGAACTAAGCATAGACCAGAGGGTATTGCATGGTGCTGCAACATATGTTGTACCCCTTTTGGTCCAGGGTGCAAGTCTTTCTGTGCAAGTCGCCAACTCAGGATCCAGCAAGAGAGCCTTAGATCATCATGCTTCCTTTTCCATGAATGATAATGTCTCACAGGGGATTATTTACTAAATTAAAAAAATGGATGTTTTGCTATTAAAAGCATTGTCCATTTAAATTTTGGGCTTAAACATGTCAGGAAGCTACAGATGTGTCCTCCTACATCCTTGCTGCAGTGTTTCCTGGAAATCACTGTAACATAGCTTTTCGTATGCAGATACAGCCAAAGTCAAACACAGAATAAAGACATGCTGCATATCATTTTAATAAGCATAAACTGGTTATGCGTCATATTCGCCTGACGTTAGCAGAGCTGCTCGGGAACTGCCAGCTCACTCACGCCAGGAATCTCATGGTGCATGGCATATATTGAGGCTAGATTTATGAGGAGCCAGACATCCTTGACTTACTCAACGGCATACAAAAATCCTGTGTGATGAATCAAAGAGATTACATTTTTTTTTTGTTGATGATCCGTAAGACCTACTTCCAGGCATTAGTAGACCACCGGTGGTGCATCCTTGTCTAGAAAAGCCTCTTTTTCGTTACTGCATAACACCTGTAAGTTCTTATACCATTAGTTGTTCCCTGAGAAAGGTTTTTTTATAACTCAGAGTATACCTTGATGGAAAAAAGGTATGTTCCTGAAAAGATGGAATGTTCCTGAATAGCAGCAATAGAATTTCCATGGGTGGCTGGTGTAACTGTTTGTTTCTCCAGGGATCAGCTGTGTGGCAAAGCCGCAAATAGTGCAGTCTGGAACTGACAGTGCAAAACGGACGGCTTCTCCTGCTCAACCCAGCTAGGGAGCATAGCAGGTATTACAGAGATGCCGCCTAGTTGTTCAGTAGCTGGCTGGTCATTTTCTTGCTGCCCCACGGGATGGTAGTGAAGTAAAGTACAGGCAATTTACCCAAACTTTATAAGCACCCAAAATGGGTCAGGATAAATGCAGAAATCAGGTCTTTAGTTTGCATTATTGTAATGTCGCTGGTGCCATGACATAGTGCCATAGTGCCATGACAAGAAGAGCACAGTTTTAGAGCTCGCACCTATGCATTTCAATGCCCTCCTGGTGTCTTTTTCAAGGTGTGGTGTTTTTTTGTTAAATATCTAGCAGTTTTTACTTGAATTGTATAAATTTCAACATAAAAATAAGGGTGTAGGAATTTTGAATTGTAATATCTTTCTTTCTTTCTTTCTTTCTTTCTTTCTTTCTTTCTTTCTTTCTTTCTTTCTTTCTTTCTTTCTTTCTTTCTTTCTTTCTTTCTTTCTTTCTTTCTCTGTCTCTATATCTATCTATCTATCTATCTATCTATCTATCTATCTATCTATCTATCTATCTGTCTGTCTGTCTGTCTGTCTGTCTGTCTGTCTGTCTATCTATCTATCTATCTATCTATCTATCTATCTATCTATCTATCTATCATCTATCTATATTATGGGGGATCCTAGCTGGTGTGATGTTCCTTGTTTGTGTATATGCACACAGTTTTATGGTGAAGTGCACTGATTTGTAGACTAAACTCTGGGTAAGTGGCTCAAGCATGTTTCTTGCTACAGTACTTGGAAATTGGGAGCAGAAGTATGCCTACTTTTCACTGTAGTACACAAATGCGATTGTATTTCTCGATATGGCATTTAAATGAAATAAAAGTCTGGAGAGGGTCTTTCACTGCTTTTATTGTATTGTACACAGCCTGTTTTACTCTGCAAAAGACCTGTATTATAAGCCACCATAGAATTCAAGGTGCCAACGTTGGTTTCACCTTCATACTGTACAATACATTTAGCACCTTCCAATAGCAATTCAGCAGCAACATGCATTTCTGTGTTAACGCTGACCCATGTCTTAAAAAGCATAAACAATTATAAATGCATGTCCTTGATTTAGTTCAGTTTTATCCATATTATAAATGGTACCAGCTGCGTGCAATATTATTGCCATATATGAAAACTCATCAGAAAGACAATTGTCGGTGTTTATCACCACAAATCTGTGTGTAGCTAGCAAATTAAAGCATGTTGTTCTTATTTTGATGAAAACATTTAAGCTTACAGCCCAGTGTCCCAGCTTTCTCATTTTAGGCAAGTTCCTTCACATAATATATGCTTCACTTAAGATTAGATTGCAGTTAAAGTCATCTCCCTGACATCTTGAGGCCACTCATTGTTTTAAGAGAAAAACAATTCTTTTTAAATAGTAGGTTGACCTTTGATGTTTATTTTTCTTCCATGTAACAAAACCAGACACAGATTTCACATAAGGAATCATTGCTGGTATACATATTTTATGGGTCACAATCAACCCTGCACAGAGCTTAATTGTACAAGGTTAGACCATGAAAAATATCAATGACAAGTTCTGCCAAAAGTGATCTGTTAGTCCCCGATGCTAGGCTTGAGTTGTCAAGGGGGACACAGAGACACCTCCTTTTGAATACTGTGATCCTAAACAGAAGCTGCTCTCCACAAATTGGAAGTATGGTTACATCAAGTCCGGTCCTCAAAACAGACCCAATCCTGGGTACTTCATACTACTACATCTCCTTTCTTACTGCCCTGCCAATGGCACCACTACATTAAACAAGAAAAAATTGGCCACGCAATCCGCATTTCATTCAATATTATGATGCACTAAAAATATTATTTATAGTGAATCACAATTTTCTCTTGTTTATAGGTTGAAGGGAAGACACATTCTTCTTATTGGCATCTGCAACTCATTACACACAGGCTGCATTGACAGCACCCCGGTCAGTAAAACAGGTAGCGTATCCCATATTTGGAATGCTCCGGACCAGGAGCATTCCAGATATGGGAATTTTCTGGACAACAGATTACCTGTTCTGAGGACAGGGGTCCGGCGCATTGGTGGGGGGGGGGGATCCAGTGCATCAGCAGGGGGTCTGGTGTGTTGGTGGCAGCGTCCATGGGGTCAGCCGAGGGGTCCCGCGTGTCAGCAGAAGTCAGCGGGGGTCCTGGCAGTCAGCAGCGGGTCCTTGTAGTCAGCGACGGTGAGAGAATGGCTGCAAAGCTACTCCCACACCTGTCCGTGATTGGCCGAAGACTCCAGTGACATCATGACACCAGCCGCGTCATGACATCACATTCACAACAGGTCAAAAATATTCCGGTTTTCAGAATATTTCGGTTAACAGGTATCTGGATAACGAATACCCGAACTGTACCATAAACTATGCAATTCCAGTGCATATAGAATCTTACCATATTGATTAGGGCACAATCAACCACTGGGCTGTAATGGGATACACTGGTCCAACAAATCTTAGAAGGTAGCAAATAGATTATTGGAAAATGCCAGAAGAGATCTAGAACACATAGTTATTGAAGAGTTGCTTATCACTATGAGTCATGTAACTACAGCATTTCATTGGAATAACTAATCTTATACTTTATATATTGTCATTGGGGACTAAAAGCAATACATTTTATTTTTGGTATATTATCTATTATTAATTCTTATAAATAATAGTACTATTTGCCTATATAGACATTCTTATGTATGCCTGGTTAAGTACATCATTTGGAGAAGTCCCAGTCTGTGTTTCTAAAATAGCTGAATGATTGTCTGGGGCTGCCTTGGTGCCTTTGTGGTGAGTCAATATCAGGAAACAGCCGCCTCACATGGGAATTGCTTCTCTGAATGGGTAAAAAGTCATACAAGTCAAGTCATGAGTATCACTTACATTTGATAAGAAAAAAGAAGCCCCAGTTATACTCTGCTAGCTTACTAAGGTTTTTAATTTCAGAAGGAGAATCTTTTGCAGAACTTAAAAGACACAGGTTTAACTCTTTAGATTTTTAATTTACTAAACCACGTAAGATTTAACCAGACTGATAATTTCATTCCTAAGAAATATTTTTCCATGTTCACTCCTTTTGTCTTGGAACTGACTGAATTAGTGGAGATCTGATGCAGAGATTATAGATGATATATAGATATAGAGACTATAGACTTCTGATTGGAGAAGTACCCGCTATGAAAGCTATCTGCAATAATGCTCCTGATTTTGTGAAATGTTGAATTTCATTACATATAGATGTGCATTTTAAAACATAATGTTCCATTATCAGTTTGAAAGGAGCATTTCATACTACACCAAGCTACTTGTCTCCATTCCCTTCTAACATAATCATCATCATCATCATTATAAAAAATAATAATTGTCATGTGCAGCTCTGTTTACACAAATACAAACACAATTAATTTCATGAAATCCTCTGCTCAGATGTCAACATTTTCGATGTTCTCACTGAGTTCAGGTTATTCTATCCCTGTCCACTTCATACTGGGGAATTCTAAATGAGTTGGAGATGAAGACGGATAGCAATAAGGTGATATGACCATAGTCAGTGAAAAGCAAGTAGATTTCTTACCACATTGCAGTGGTGTCGGACTGGGGCATGAAGGGCCCACCGGGGAAATGCTGCTGTAGGGGCCCATGCTTAAAGGTGTAGCCAGGTTCCAGTGGGGGCGTGGCGAGCCACCACAGAGGTTTGGCTAACCATTACATGTTCTGTGCCCCTTGGTAAATATATAATAAACCAAATTATTGTGAAGTATAATGTAACATGTATAATGCATAAATCCAGTGCACTAGGATAGTCTGGAACCTTATCCCTAGAGGAGGAGGAGGGCCCACAGACAGTTGGGCCCACTGGTGGTTTCCCCTGTTCCCCTGTGGGCCATTCCGACCCTGATGATACCTGCTATATATATAATAGTATTTTGGACCCATCATTTTCCAGGTCTCTAGTTATTGTGCAGGGTATTTTTCTTCTATTTTCCACAATTTTCCTATCTTTCTCCCCATATTCTTCCCCCTAGTTTCTTGTCTCCCACTATTCTTTTCCTTATTTCTCCCTTTAGCCCCTGTTATTCCCCCTGTTCCTCCACATCCCCTTATTATTGCCCCTATTCCTCTAACCTCCCCCTATTCCTCCTGCTCCAGTATCCCTCTGGTTCTTGTCCTATTCCTCCCATCTCCCTGTAAGCATCCCATCTCCCCCTATTATTCCCCCCATTGCTTCCACTCTCCACTTTTCTACTATTATCTCTATGCTTTTCTGACCTCTTTATTGATTTCCTTCTCCTCTCTTCCCTTAATTTTTCTGTTACCCCCCCCCCCTCCCCCCCTCCCATTCTCTATCCTGTATCTCCTTTTGTCATTGCAGATGCTGGGTGTAGTGAGCATGGGCAGCGCATTACTCCTGTTGTGGTGAGCATTGCCCTTTTCCTTTCTCTGTGCTCCATCCTCCCCTTTTCTTGTCTTCCTTTCTATTGCCTCATCTTTCTGTGTACCTCTCATCCCATATTATCCCTTATCTCAGGGCTATCTTAACATATAAGCACCAGAGGCGTAACTAGGGTTTTTGGAGCCCAGGGCAAGATCAATAATGGCGCCCCCCCCAAAAAAAAATAATTAATAAAATGATAATAAAAAAAAAATACAAAAGGAAAGTATGTGCAGATGCCACCGGTGTCACTGCATATAAAGATGTCATGGTGTGTATGTATGTGTATGTAGGTGCAGTGGTCGAAGTTGAATTTTTGAAGGTGTAATGAAAGAGTGTAGATAGCAATTATAGCGCTCCGGAAAAGGGGCGCGGTCACTCAAAAGGGGTGTGTCCTTCAGTGTCGTAGGACCCCTTATACTATCTAGTACTGGTGCCCCTTTCACATTATAGCACACGGTATGAGCCGAAATTCACATTATAGCACACAGTATGAGCCGAAATTCACATTGCCCCACACAGCATGAGCCGAAATTCACATAATAGCACACAGTATGACCCGAAATTCACATTACCCCACATGGTATGAGCCAAAATTCACATTATAGCACACGGTATGAGCCGAAATTCACATTATAGCACACGGTATGAGCCAAAATTCACATTACTCCACATGGTATGAGCCAAAATTCACATTTCCCCACATGGTATGAGCCGAAATTCACATTACAGCACACGGTATGAGCCGAAATTCACATTACAGCACACGGAATGAGCCAAAATTCACATTACCCCACATAGTATGAGCCGAAATTCACATTATAGCACACGGTATTAGCCAAAATTCACGTTACAGCACATGATATGAGCCAAAATTCCCATTATAGAGTTAGGGGATCCTACCCCCAGAATTAACATGGCCTGTGGGGCACTATGATGAGGGGAGCCCACCCCCTTAATAGACTAATTGCAGAGTTTAGCAGCGGAAGGGCTGCAGCGGTTTCTCACCCCAAGCTGCGGCGCTTCTGCCACCGCCGACACTCCACATCTTCGGCACCACCCGGGATGCAGAGCACCGCACCGGGTATGCTCCCTTTTCAGTGTGGTCTGCTGCGCTCCGAAGGGGTTCTTGTTTCATGCTGCAGGATCCCGATGTGCGCCTTCCTCCCCGCTGTTACTGTCACGGTAAGCATTAGTATCGTTTACCGCAGAGGCCATTTTCTGAGGCATATGTGTTAAACCTCAGGAACTGAGATGCCCTTCTCACCATACAGCTGTGTGGCCGGGCGGGGGGACAGCCAGCAGCAGCATGCCGGATATCAGCAGCAGAGGGTGCGGGCTGTACATACTTAAGGCAGCTGGATATACAACAGTGCTGAAAGCCTCCGGAGCCCGCACCCCCGGAGCTGCAGTACACCGGCAGAGGACACCCTTCCCCCGAACCCTGCGTAGCCCAAAGCCGGAGATCAGCAGCATGTTGAACGCGGAAGCAGAAGCTGCTTATTGCCGGTCAGCATGCTGCTGATCTCCGGCTTTGGGCTCCGCATGTGCATTACAGCCCCCACCCTCGGCTGCTGATATCCGGCATGCTGCCCCTGCTGCTGGCTTTCCACCCGCCCGGCTCGCCCACCCAGCTGGATGGTGAGTGAGAAGGGCATCTCAGTGCCCGTGGTTTAATACATATCTCTCTTCGGTAAATGGCCATTAGTACATCCCACACACACTGATTACACACACACAGACTGGCCACCCCCAAATCCTACACACACCCACTCAGACTACACACACACATTCTCATACTTTCCTCTCCCCCACACACACACTGGACTGCAAAAATTTACACACACTGACACTGTTCCACACACACACAATTAACACACACCAGTGGCGTGCGGTGAGGTCAGTGGCGTGCGGTGAGGCACTACAGCCATAATGTCCGCCGAATCCTGCCGATGACCCCTACCGCCACCGAGCCAATGCCCGCCACTGCCTCTGAGCCGATGCCCGCTGCCACCACCAATGGCTTACAAACTCGCCCACCATCAACTGACCCAGCCCTCCGCCACTAATTTGCAACTCAGTCCAAAGTCGCCAATGCCCGCTGCATGCCTGCTCATCATACTTGTGATATATTGTACATTTTTATAGAAAAAAATAATAATTAGTGTTTGGGACTGGGAAGGGAGTGGGAGGAGGACATGAATGCAATTTTGTTGTCCAGGGTTTCCATTAACTTAATGGAGAAGGGTCTGAATGAGTTAAAAATGTAAAAAAAAACTGCGTGAGGTCCCCCTCCTAAGTATAACCAGCCTCGGGCTCTTTGAGCCGGTCCTGGTTGTTTAAATACTGGGAAAAAATTGGACAGGGGTTCCCCGTATTTAGACAACCAGCATCGGGCTCTTAGTCCGGTCCTGGTTCCAAAAATACGGGGGACAAAAGATGTAGGGGTCCCCCCGTATTTTTAAAACCAGCACCGGGCTCCACTAGCCAGGGACATAATGCCACAGCCGGGGGACACATTTATGTAGGTCCCTGCGGCCGTGGCATTACCCCCCTAACTAGTCACCACTGGCCGGGGTTCCCTAGAGGAGTGGGGACCCCTTAAATCAAGGGGTCACCCCCCCTCCAGGCACCCAAGGGCCAGGGGTGAAGCCCGAGGCTGTCCCCCCCATCCGTGGGCTGTGGATGGGAGGCTGATAGCCATGTAAGTAAAAAAAGAATATTGTTTTTTGTTGTGGAACTACAAGGCCCAGAAAGCCTCCCCCGCTTGCTGGTACTTGGAGAACCTCAAGTACCAACATGCAGGGAAATAACGGGCCCGCCGGTACCTGTAGTTCTACAACAGAAAAAATACCCAAATAAAAACACAACTCACACACCGTGACAGTAAAAATTTATTAAAGCACACTGACACACTCACACATACTTACCTATATCCCACACCGGTCACTTCCACTTGTCCAGTAGAATCCAATAGGGGTAGCTGTAAAAATGAGAGACAGATTACTTACCTACATCCCACGCCGGTCACGTCCACTTGTCCAGTAGAATCCAGTAGGGGAATCTGTAAAAATGAGAGACAGATTACTTACCTACATCCCACGCCGGTCACGTCCACTTGTCCAGTAGAATCCAGTAGGGGAATCTGTAAAAATGAGAGACAGATTACTTACCTACATCCCACGCTGGTCACGTCCACTTGTCCAGTAGAATCCAGTAGGGGAATCTGTAAAAATGAGAGACAGATTACTTACCTACATCCCACGCTGGTCACGTCCACTTGTCCAGTAGAATCCAATAGGGGTACCTGTAAAAATGAGAGACAGATTACTTACCTACATCCCACGCCGATCACGTACACTTGTCAGTAGAATCCAGTAGGGGAATCTGTAAAAATGAGAGACAGATTACTTACCTACATCCCACGCTGGTCACGTCCACTTGTCCAGTAGAATTCAATAGGGGTACCTGTAAAAATGAGAGACAGATTACTTACCTACATCCCACGCCGATCACGTCCACTTGTCCAGTAGAATTCAATAGGGGTACCTGTAAAAATGAGAGACAGATTACTTACCTACATCCCACGCCGGTCACATCCACTTGTCCAGTAGAATCCAGTAGGGGTACCTGTAAAAATGACAGACAGATTACTTACCTACATCCCACGCCGGTCACGTCCACTTGTACAGTAGAATCCAATAGGGGTACCTGTAAAAATGAGAGACAGATTACTTACCTACATCCCACGCCGATCACGTACACTTGTCCAGTAGAATTCAATAGGGGTACCTGTAAAAATGAGAGACAGATTACTTACCAAAATCCCACGCCGATCACGTCCACTTGTCAGTAGAATCCAGTAGGGGAATCTGTAAAAATGAGAGACAGATTACTTACCTACATCCCACGCTGGCCACGTCCACTTGTCCAGTAGAATTCAATAGGGGTACCTGTAAAAATGAGAGACAGATTACTTACCTACATCCCACGCCGGTCACGTCCACTTGTCCAGTAGAATTCAATAGGGGTACCTGTAAAAATTAAAATGATACTTACAAACTGCAATCCACAGGAGGAGAGAGAGAGAGAGAGAGAGAGAGAGAGAGAGAGAGAGAGAGAGAGGGGGGGGGGAGACTAACCTGCTGCTGCTGCTGGGGAGACCGGCACACACTGCAGGGCCACGACGGGAGGACGGAGCCGGCGGAGGAGGGGGAGAGCCGCACACCGCCGCTCCTGTCAGCGGCAGCGGAGGAGGACGGGGCGCACACTACAGACGCCAATAACCGCCGGGACAATTAACAGACACACACACACAATTAACACACGCACACTGTCCCACACACAATTAACACACACGCACGCACACTGTCCCACACACACAAATAACACACACGCACACTGTCCCACACACACAAATAACACACACGCACACTGTCCCACACACACAATTAACAAACACGCACTGTCCCACACACACACAATTAACACACTCACACTGTCCCACACACACACACAATTAACACACGCACACTGTCCCACACACACACAATTAACACACACGCACACTGTCCCACACACACACAATACACACGCACACTGTCCCACACACACACAATACACACTCACACTGTCCCACACACACACAATTAACACACTCACACTGTCCCACACACACACACAATTAACACACTCACACTGTCCCACACACACACAATTAACACACACGCACACTGTCCCACACACACACACAATTAACACGCACTCAAAACTGTCCCACACACACAATTAACACACTCACACTGTCCCACACACACACACACACACACACACACACACACACAATTAACAAACACGCACTGTCCCACACACACAATTAACACACTCACACTGTCCCACACACACACACACACACACACACACACACACACACACACACACACACACACACCCTTAACACACACACACTGTCCCACACACACACACACACACACACACACACAATTAATACACACACAATACACACTCACACTGTCCACACACACACACACACACACACACACACACACACACACACACACACACACACACAATTTACACACACTCAAACTGTCCCACACACACAATTAACACACTCACACTGTCCCACACACACACAATTAACACACACGCACTGCCCCACACACAACACACGCACACTGTCCGACACACACACAATTAACACACACACACTTAACACACACACACACAAAATGTCCCGCACCCCCTTCCCTCCCCTGTCCCGACAGCGAAGTATAAAGAAGATTACCCCGCTCACCTGCACTCACTGCTGTTCAGGGGCCGCACGCCCCTCGTGGTCGCGCACGCGCATGCGCGCACCTCCGTGGTCGCGATCGTGCACGCGATCGCGTACACTTTGCAGGGGGGAGTAGGGGGAGGCTCCTGGCTGCCGCTGCCTGTCTATTGTGACAGGCACAGCAGCCGGGGAGACAGGGAAAGCGCCGCGGGTAGCGCCGGCGGAATCCCTGAAGCATGGGGCGAGTGGGCCGTGCAGGTGCCGGTGGCGCCCCCCTCTGTTTGGGCTCGCCCCGTGCTAGATACGCCTCTGCCGTGTCGTCACTCAGCACAACATCACTGCCCCCTGCGTCGTAACTCAGCACACCATCAACTACCCCCCTGTGTTGTCACTAAGCACACCATCACCTAGCCCCTGTGTCGTCACTCAGCACACCATCGCCACCCTACACAAACACACACACACGGGTCACGGACACCCTACACACACCTACATGGGTAATTGCCAGCCTACAGTTACACAGGGGCCAATTGCATACTATGCACACACATACACACGCTGTGGGTAGAACCACACACTCACCTTGGGACCAGACACTCCTTCTCCAGCCACCTCCATGCTCAGTCTTGCTGCCAGAGCTCTCCTTGCCTGGCCTGTTCTTCCACTCCCCATCGTAGATATCCCAGTGCCCATTACTTCAAATGTGCAGGGGCGGGGAGAGGGGGAAGGGGGAGAACCGCTGCTGCTGCTGCCGAGGATGGGGGGGAACACCGCTGCTGCTGCTGAGGGGGAGGGGGGAGAACCATTGCTGCCGCTGAGGGGAGGGCAGGGGGAGAACCGCTGCTGCTGCTGAGGGGAGGGGGAGAACCGCTGCTGCTGCCGCCGAGGGGGGGAGGGAACCACAGCTGCTGCTGAGGACAGTGGGGAAGAACCGCTGCTGTTGCTGACGAGGGGGTAGGGAACCGGTGCTGCTACTGCCGCCGAGGGGGGGGGGGGGGGGCGGATCCGGATTTAACATGCATGGGTCTGGGGGATCGGACTGGCACTTTTGGGGCAGACTGACCGGGGAAACGGGAGGCGGGAGTGTCGGGACGTATGTAGCTGGGGCGGGTGAGCGCCCCCCTGGCTGCTCCGTGCACACACTTCTTCTCCAGAGCAGATCATCCCGCCTGCCGTGCGGAAGAGGGTTAGGGAAGGAGCCCAGATCTGGCACTAGCGATACACAGTACGCGGGGGTGCAGGCAGCCGGGCTGTATTGAATGAGGTCAATACTGCAAAATCCGGTGACGCCTCCGGACACAACGCGCAGCCAATGATGGTGCCTTGTCTGCTACTTCCCCACTCCACTCTTCTCCTATTGGACCGGCGGTGGCTACACAGTTCTCTGATCCTCACCCGCCCAGGGACGGTCGGAGCGGAGGTTCGAAGCGGAGGTTCAGACAGAGGCTGACAGTTTACTGTTTAATCTGCCCTGGCCTGGCCATCAGCGCCCCCTTCTGCCAGTCTTGCCAGGGCGCCCAGGGCATATGCCCTGCTCGCCCTACCTTAGATACGCCTCTGATAAGCACACTGGGTATCTGGTGCCTGGTAAGTAGAGAATGGTTCCTGGCAGCTCCAATTGTGAATTGACACAATCAGAACAATCCGACAGCATTCTCTGCCTGCCTCCCAGCCTGCAGCCAAACAGTGAATGTCTGTCAGCATACCGATTCATGGATGGCTGGAGCTATCCACCAATCAGAGTGCAGCATTCTTCACCTGCCTCCCAGCCTGCAGCCAGACAGTGAATGGCTGTTAGCATTCTGATTGGTAGATGGCAAGAGTTATCCACCAGAGTGCAGCATTATCTACCTGACTTCCAGCCTGCAGACAGACAGTGATTAGTGGATAACTGGAGCTGCCTTATCTGATTCCCCCATCCCCTTCCTTTCACTATCTCTCTTCACCCTTATCTGTCTTTCCCCTTCTTGTCCCATATTTCTTTCCTCTCTCTTTACCACCACCATGCCTATCTCTGACTTTCTTCCCTGACATCTTCTCTCTAATCTGACCTACTGTATATGTCGGTCTGACCAATTTATAGGTTTAGGGCCCATATTGGTATTAACAGGCACATGGAGTGACTCCTCCGCTTTTCATGGTTCTGGAAGAGGGTGCTTATTACTGGATGCCAGATGACCATACAAAAAGGAGTTGAGGAGAGGCCAAGTGGCTTTTGGGAAGGGGTAATGTGGTGCATTTTATCTTTAGAAAAGGGGTGAGAAGTGAGGGAAGTGGAGAGGGCCCACTATGCTTAGGTAGAATGTGTTGTGGACTCTATGTGTGTCTAGCAGCACTAAAAGCTCTGATAACAAAACTGTGGCAGGGCATGCTGGGATGTTCTACAGCAGATGAAAGGCCACTTATTGCCTACTTCTGCTCTAATGCCTAATCCCTCCCCCTGAAACCTAACTCTAACCTGCCCCCGCAGTCTAACCCTAACCTTAACATCTACAACATTTCACCTTAACATCTACAACATTTTCAGAATGTCGACATGTTGCCTGTAAACATTTCAACAATATATAGTACAGATTTAGAGAAAAGCAGTTGGGGCACTAATCCACCAAAAGAGAGGCATATTACTAGTAAAAATTAAACGTTTATTTCTCCAATAAAAAACACATAGTACCTCACGTGTCAAACAAAACAAAACACAACAAAAAACAGAAAAAACATGGATAGACAACCAGTCAAGGGATCATATCTTGGTGATTATAATTGCTCAATTGACAATTCTCTCACCTAACACACACCTAAATGGGTTAAGGGGATAATTAAGACCTCATCGCTGCTGTGCATTTTCTCACAGGCTGCGATCAGGTCTAAACTGCACATGCGTATGCACCGCAATGCGCAGGCGCGACAGACCGCAGCAATGGGGAGCACCGGTCAGCGATGGGATGGTGCGAAAAATCTGAAGGCACTGGCGATCACAAGGGGATTGACAGAAAGAGGGCATTTGTGGGTGGCAACTGACCGTTTTTAAGGAGTGTCCGGAAAAACGCATGAGGGACCAGGCGTTTGGAGGAAGGGATTCTGACATCAGCTCTTATGTTTGTAAGTGATGTGCACCGGACATTTTTCGGATTTTGTGTTTTGGTTTTGGATTCGGTTCCGCGGCCGTGTTTTGGATTCGGACGCATTTTGGCAAAACCTCCCTGAAATTTTTTTGTCGGATTCGGGTGTGTTTTGGATTCGGGTGTTTTTTTTTACAAAACCC
This sequence comes from Pseudophryne corroboree, assembly GCF_028390025.1. Taxonomy (NCBI): domain Eukaryota; kingdom Metazoa; phylum Chordata; class Amphibia; order Anura; family Myobatrachidae; genus Pseudophryne; species Pseudophryne corroboree. The sequence goes on from NC_086449.1 coordinate 510,042,160, forward strand.
CCTCAAAAACAGCTTAAACCATAGAATTTGGGGGTCATTTTGATCCCATAGTATTATTAACCTCAATAACCATAATTTCCACTGATTTTCAGTCTATTCTGAACACCTCACACCTCACAATATTATTTTTAGTCCTAAAATTTGCACCGAGGTCACTGGATGACTAAGCTAAGCGAGCCATGTGGCCGACACAAACACCTGGCCCATCTAGGAGTGGCACTGCAGTGTCAGACAGGATGGCACTTCAAAAAAATAGTCCCCAAACAGCACATGATGCAAAGAAAAAAAGAGGCGCAATGAGGTAGCTGTGTGACTAAGCTAAGCAACCCAAGTGGCCGACACAAACACCTGGCCCATCTAGGAGTGGCACTGCAGTGTCAGACAGGATGGCACTTTAAAAAAATAGTCCCCAAACAGCACATGATGCAAAGAAAAAAAGAGGTGCACCAAGGTCGCTGGATGGCTAAGCTAAGCGACACACGTGGCCGACACAAACACCTGGCCCATCTAGGAGTGGCACTGCAGTATCAGGCAGGATGGCACTTCAAAAAATAGTCCCCAAACAGCACATGATGCAAAGAAAAATGAAAGAAAAAAGAGGTGCAAGATGGAATTGTCCTTGGGCCCTCCCACCCACCCTTATGTTGTATAAACAGGACATGCACACTTTAACAAACCCATCATTTCAGCGACAGGGTCTGCCACACAACTGTGACTGAAATGACTGGTTGTTTGGGCCCCCACCAAAAAAGAAGCAATTAATCTCTCCTTGCACAAACTGGCTCTACAGAGGCAAGATGTCCACCTCCTCCTCATCGTCCGATTCCTCACCCCTTTCACTGTGTACATCCCCCTCCTCACAGATTATTAATTCGTCCCCACTGGAATCCACCATCTCAGGTCCCTGTGTACTTTCTGGAGGCAATTGCTGGTGAATGTCTCACCGGAGGAATTGATTATAATTCATTTTGATGAACATCATCTTCTCCACATTTTCTGGAAGTAACCACGTACGCCGATTGCTGACAAGGTGAGCGGCTGCACTAAACACTCTTTCGGAGTACACACTGGAGGATGGGCAACTTAGGTAAAATAAAGCCAGTTTCTGCAAGGGCCTCCAAATTGCCTTTTTCCTGCCAGTATACGTACGGACTGTCTGACGTGCCTACTTGGATGCGGTCACTCATATAATCCTCCACCATTCTTTCAATGGTGAGAGAATCATATGCAGTGACGGTAGACGACATGTCAGTAATCGTTGGCAGGTCCTTCAGTCCGGACCAGATGTCAGCACTCGCTCCAGACTGCCCTGCATCACCGCCAGTGGGTGGGCTCGGAATTCTTAGCCTTTTCCTCGCACCCCCAGTTGCGGGAGAATGTGAAGGAGGAGCTGTTGACGGGTCACGTTCCGCTTGACTTGACAATTTTCTCACCAGCAGGTATTTGAACCTCTGCAGACTTGTGTCTGCCGGAAAGAGAGATACAACGTAGGATTTAAATCTAGGATCGAGCACGGTGGCCAAAATGTAGTGCTCTGATTTCAACAGATTGACCACCCGTGAATCCTGGTTAAGTGAATTAAGGGCTCCATCCACAAGTCCCACATGCCTAGCGGAATCGCTCTGGTTTAGCTCCTCCTTTAATGTCTCCAGCTTCTTCTGCAAAAGCCTGATGAGGGGAATGACCTGACTCAGGCTGGCAGTGTCTGAACTGGCTTCACGTGTGGCAAGTTCAAAGGGTTGCAGAACCTTGCACAACGTTGAAATCATTCTCCACTGCGCTTGAGTCAGGTGCATTCCCCCTCCTTTGCCTATATCGTAGGCAGATGTATAGGCTTGAATGGCCTTTTGCTGCTCCTCCATCCTCTGAAGCATATAGAGGGTTGAATTCCACCTCGTTACCACCTCTTGCTTCAGATGATGGCAGGGCAGGTTCAGGACTGTTTGCTGGTGCTCCAGTCTTCGGCACGTGGTGGCTGAATGCCGAAAGTGGCCCGCAATTCTTCAGGCCACTGACAGCATCTCTTGCACGCCCCTGTCATTTTTTAAATAATTCTGCTCCACCAAATTCAATGTATGTGCGAAACATGGGACGTGCTGGAATTTGCCCAGATGTAATGCACGCACAATATTGCTTGCGTTGTCCGATGTCACAAATCCCCAGGAGAGTCCATTTGGGGTAAGCCATTCTGCGATGATGTTCCTCAGTTTCCGTAAGAGGTTGTCAGCTGTGTGCCTTTTCTGGAAAGCGGTGATACAAAGCGTAGCCTGCCTAGCAACGAGTTGGCGTTTGCGAGATGCTGCTACTGGTGCCACCGCTGCTGTTCTTGCTGCGGGAGGCAATACATCTACCCAGTGGGATGTCACAGTCATATAGTCCTGAGTCTGCCCTGCTCCACTTTTCCACATGTCCGTGGTTAAGTGGACATTGGGTACAACTGCATTTTTTAGGACACTGATGACTCTTTTTCTGAGGTCTGTGTACATTTTCGGTATTATTATTATTATTATTATTATTACATTTTATTTATAGGGCGCCACAAGTGTTTCGCAGCGCCGTACAAAGGACAGTACAGGGAGACAAAACTTAGCATAACAGTAAATAAATAACAAAAATGGAGTGCAGGTAACAAAGAGCACCACAATTCTCAAAGCACAGCTTAGATGGAAGTAGCGAAGGAGTAATCATTGTACTACTTGGGGCTGGCGGCCATAGATAGAGAGGGGCCATTTACCAGCAGGAGAAAAAGCAGGTAAAGATGGTCGCTGAGTGAAATGTGTCAAGAAGAGGGCTTAGACAAGAGGAAAGAGGGCCCTGCTCTGGAGAGCTAACAATCTAGTGGGGAGGGGCAACAGACAGATGACATGAGGTGCAAGCAAGCAGGTAGAAGCCTGATGGTGGTATGCGAGCAAAGCAGAGATGTCCAAGGCATGGGGCAGGGGGATGGAGGAGCTTGCCTAGAGAAACGGAACCTAGATGGTATTTGGTACCGGGGACACAGTACCTCAATCAAGTCTGTAGTTGCCTGTGAATTAACGGTGGATAACGGAAACACGTTTCTCACCGCCCAGGCTGCCAAGGCCTGAGTTATCCGCTTCGCAGCAGGATGACTGCAGTGATATTTCATCTTCCTCGCAAAGGACTGTTGGACAGTCAATTGCTTACTGGAAGTAGTACAAGTGGTCTTCCGACTTTCCCTCTGGGATGACGATCGACTCCCAGCAGCAACAACAGCAGCGCCAGCAGCAGTAGGCGTTACACTCAAGGATGCATCGGAGGAATCCCAGGCAGGAGAGGACTCGTCAGACTTGACAGTGACATGGCCTGCAGGACTATTGGCTTTCCTGTGTAAGGAGGAAATTGACACTGAGGGAGTTGGTGGTGTGGTTTGCAGGAGCTTGGTTACAAGAGGAAGGGATTTAGTAGCCAGTGGACTGCTTCCGCTGTCATCCAAAGTTTTTGAACTTGTCACTGACTTATGATGAATGCGCTGTAGGTGACGTATAAGGGAGGATGTTACGAGGTGGTTAACGTCCTTACCCCTACTTATTACAGCTTGACAAAGGCAACACACGGCTTGACACCTGTTGTCCGCATTTGTGTAAAAATAATTCCACACCGAAGAGGTGATTTTTTTTGTAATTTGACCAGGCATGTCAAAGGCCATATTCGTCCCATGGACAACAGGTGTCTCCCCGGGTGCCTGACTTAAACAAACCACCTCACCATCAGAATCCTCCTTGTCAATTTCCTCCTCAGTGCCAGCAACACCCATATCCTCATCCTGGTGTACTTCAACAGTGACATCTTCAATTTGACTATCAGGAACTGGACTGCGGGTGCTCCTTCCAGCACTTGCAGGGGGCGTGCAAATGGTGGAAGGCGCCACCTCTTCCTGTCCAGTGTTGGGAAGGTCAGGCATCGCAGCCGACACAATTGGACTCTCCTTGGGGATTTGTGATTTAGAAGAACGCACAGTTCTTTGCTGTGCTTTTGCCAGCTTAAGTCTTTTCATTTTTCTAGCGAGAGGATGAGTGCTTCCATCCTCATGTGAAGCTGAACCACTAGCCATGAACATAGGTCAGGGCCTCAGCCGTTCCTTGCCACTCCGTGTCGTAAATGGCATATTGGCAAGTTTACGCTTCTCCTCAGACGCTTTTAATTTTGATTTTTGGGTCATTTTACTGAACTTTTGTGTTTTGGATTTTACATGCTCTCTACTATGACATTGGGCATCGGCCTTGGCAGATGACGTTGATGGCATTTCATCGTCTCGGCCATGACTAGTGGCAGCAGCTTCAGCACGAGGTGGAAGTGGATCTTGATCTTTCCCTATTTTACCCTCCACATTTTTGTTCTCCATTTTTTAATGTGTGGAATTATATGCCAGTATCAATAGCAATGGCCTACTACTATATATACTGCGCACAACTGAAATGCACCACAGGTATGGATGGATAGTATACTTGACGACACAGAGGTAGGTAGAGCAGTGGCCTACTGTACCGTACTGCTATATATTATATACTGGTGGTCAGCAAAACTGAAATGCACCACAGGTATGGATGGATAGTATACTTGACGACACAGAGGTAGGTAGAGCAGTGGCCTATTGTACCGTACTGCTATATAATATATACTGGTGTTCAGCAAACTGTGCAAAACTGAAATGCACCACAGGTATGGATGGATAGTATACTTGACGACACAGAGGTAGGTAGAGCAGTGGCCTACTGTACCGTACTGCTATATATTATATACTGGTTGTCAGCAAACTGTGCAAAACTGAAATGCACCACAGGTATGGATGGATAGTATACTTGACGACACAGAGGTAGGTAGAGCAGTGGCCTTCTGTACCGTACTCCTATATATTATATACTGGTGGTCTGCAAAATTATGCACTGTACTTCTACTATATACTACAATGCAGCACAGATATGGAGCATTTTTCAGGCAGAGAACGTATAATACTGGTGATCACTGGTCAGCAAAACTCTGCACTGTACTCCTCCTATATAATACTGCTGGTCCCCAGTCCCCACAATAAAGCAGTATGAGCACAGATATATGCAGCACACTGAGCACAGATATGGAGCGTTTTTCAGGCAGACAACGGATACTGGTGGTCACTGGTCAGCAAAACTCTGCACTGTACTCCTCCTATAATACTGCTGGTCCCCAGAATAAAGATGTTTGCACTGCAGCCCCCTGAAACAAAGTGAGAGGACGCCAGCCACGTCCTCTCACTATCATTTCCAATGCATGAGTGAAAAATGGCGGCGACGCGCGGCTCCTTATATAGAATCCGAATCTCGCGAAAATCCGACAGCGGGATGATGACGTTCGGGCGCGCTCGGGTTAACCGAGCAAGGCGGGAGTATCCGAGTCTGCCTCGGACCCGTGTAAAAAGGGTGAAGTTCGGGGGGCTTTGGATTCCGAGGAACCGAACCCGCTCATCACTAATGTTTGTGCAGTTCTGCAACACATGTGATCGCACACCTGCACACATCCAAAACCCTCCCTCTGTAGGTGGTGACTACCTGATCGCATGGATGCAAAAAATGCACCATAGTGATCAGGTCTGATTTACCCCCTAAGTCTGTCCAGGAATGATCATATGTCTGACCATAAGCAGAGACAAAATGTTTTGAAATTCCTTGGTGGGTCAGAGACTAACAATAATAACCATATGAAGAGACTGTTCCACTTTGCGCTCACCAACAGGGGTATAAAGTGGTGGGCAGCAAGATTTCAAGAGGGAGGCTACCTCAATTACCTCCCTACAGATAAATAACAAGGAGAGGGTTAGCAATTGTGCCTGAGAATAAATGAATGAATCCTTATGCTCAAGCAGTTGTATAAACAAACGTTAATACCCTCCATGTTTTTTCTTACCTTCAATTCTTTTGTCACACACTGCGAATAACAATGTGAAATTTTAAACAATATTCAAGTAAAGTTTGTTTATACAACAGCTTGAGCAAAGGCAATCATTCATTTATTCTCAGGCGCAATTGCTAACACTCTCCTTGTAGGATATTACATATATTGTTTAGGTCAGAGGCAAACAATGGGGGTCATTCCGAGTTGATAGCTCGCTAGCAGTTTTTAGCAGCCGTGCAAACGCTATGCTGCCGCCCACTGGGAGTGTATTTTAGCTTAGCAGAAGTGCGAACGTTTTTATCGCAGAGCGCCTGCAAAAATGTTTTGTGTAGTTTCAGAGTAGCTCAAAACCTACTCAGCGCTTGCGTTCACTTCAGACTATTCAGTTCCGGATTTGACGTCACACACCCGCCCAGCGTTCGGCCCAGCCACGCCTGCGATTTTCCTGGCATGCCTTCGTTTTTCCGAACACTCCCTGAAAACTGTCAGTTGCCACCCAGAAACGCCCACTTCATGTCAATCACTCTGCGGCAACCTGTGTGAATGAAATGCATCGCTGGAGCCTGTGCAAATCTGTTTCGTTCGTTGTGCCCGTATGTCACGCGTGTGCATTGCGCCGCATACGCAGAACTGCCATTTTTTTGCCTGATCACTGCGCTGCAAACAAATGCAGCTAGCGATCAACTTGGAATGACCACCCATGTTCATATGTCTGACCTCTGGAAGGAAGAAAATCTCTTCCTAAGTAATAAGATCTCTGATCTATTCCTTATGTCAGGAATTAACACTGTTGCTGTCTGATTCTATCAGACTTGAATGTTTAGAAGTAAAAATTGTCAGTAAGCATTAAACAGTAAACACACTGTAAAAGTAAAGTATGTGTAAAGCATATGATCCCAAAAAAATCACTGGTTTATATAAACATTCCCTGGTGATAATAGTAGCATAATTGTATAATAAGCGGAAAAATCATTTCTGGGTACACTTTGTTCTAAAATGACCATATGGTAAGGTATTACTGTATAAAAAGTGGTACCATACATAGGTATAATCAGTGGTGCAAGTAGAAATATTTTCTTAGTAGTACTGATAGTAAAAATGGGTGTGGTCACTTGTCATGAGGGGGCGTGGTCACAAAAAGTAGTGGAGTGGCTACATGACAATAGGGGTATGACCACATTATGCCACACACCGTAATGTCCCTTATACATTATGCCACACACCGAAATGCTTCTTACACATTATGCTGCACACTGTAATGCCCATTACAGATTATGCCACACACCATATTACCTTACATATTATACCACACACTGTAATGCCTATTACATATTATGCCACATACAGTTATGCCACAGACACCATTTTATGTCCACATTCAAAAATGCCCCTTATAAATCATGCCCCAGGAGTGGGCTGGTGGTACTGCATACCACCACAATATTTCTTAATGGTACTCCATACCACCCTGTACCACCCTACTTTCAGCACTGGGTATAATATTGCAACAAATCAGAAAAATGGTGGGTCTCTTGTATAATTATGAACACAGACAACACTTCTTCATTCAGATTTGAGGAGAGTCACAGAAGACCAGTACCACTAATGCATATAGGGGTATATGCAATTCCGGGCAAATTGCGGCACTTTTTCACCCGTTTTTAAATTCGACACAATTCGACCGTTGAATTCCGGCCGGCGGGTGCCGGAATTCGACATATTCAATAAAAAACGGATTCGACAGTCCCGCTGTCGAAAAACGGACCAATTGACGGATTAGTGCGTCCTGGATTTGACTTTTCAGACGTTACAAAAAGCGGTAAAAATCCCGAAAAAAATTTGCGTGGGGTCCCCCCTCCTAAGCATAACCAGCCTCGGGCTCTTTGAGCCGGTCCTGGTTGTAAAAATACGGGGCAAAAAATGACAGGGGATCCCCCCGTATTTTTAGAACCAGTGCCGGGCTCTGCGTCCGGTCCTGGTGCAAAAAATACGGGGGACAAAAAGTGTAGGGGTCCCCCGTATTTTTTGAACCAGCACCGGGCTCCACTAGCTGGGGAGATAATGCCACAGCCGGGGGACACTTTTATACCGGTCCCTGTGGACGTGGCAATAAATCCGCAACCAGTCACCCCTGGCCGGGGTACCCTGGAGGAGTGGGGACCCCTTCAATCAAGGGGTCCCCCCCTCCAGCCACCCAAGGGCCAGGTGTGAAGCCCGAGGCTGTCCCCCCCATCCAAGGGCTGCGGATGGGGGGCTGATAGCCATGTGTAAAAATCAAAGAATATTGTTTTTTGCAGCAGAACTACAAGTCCCAGCAAGCCTCCCCGCAAGCTGGTACTTGGAGAACCACAAGTACCAGCATGCGGGGACAAAATGGGCCCGCTGGTCCCTGTAGTTCTACTGCAAAAAAAATACCCAAATAAAAACAGTACACAGACACCGTGAAAGTAAAACTTTATTACATACATGCCGACACATACTTACCTATGTTGACATGCCGACTGTGTCCATGTCTCCGTCTGTCCACACGTCTCGAAGAATACGGGGTACCTGAAAATGAAATTATATACTCACCTAAATCCAGTGTCCTGTTCTTTTATTTGTAATCCACGTACTTGGCAAAAAAACAAACCGCATACCCGATCCACACGGACTGAAAGGGGTCCCATGTTTACACATGGGACCCCTTTCCCCGAATGCTGAGATCCCCTGTGACTCCTGTCACAGAGGGTCCCTTCAGGCAATCAGGGAGCGCCGCGGGTAACCCCACCGCTGACCGCAAAGTTCCCACCATTGAAACTAATGGAGGTGCTGTGCGTTGCGCTGTCTGCCAGCTCAGACGCGCAAAGCCAATCAGGAGAGTGCCACGTCGTGGCGCTCCCTGATTGCCATGTATGTAATGAAGTTTTACTTTCAAGGTGTGCGTGTCCTGTTTTTATTTGGGTATTTTTTTGCAGAAGAACTACAGGTACCAGCAGGTCCGTTTTACCCCCACATGCTGGTACTTGTGGTTCTCCAAGTACCAGCTAGCAGGGGAGGCTTGCTGGGACTTGTAGTTCTTCTGCAAAAACCAATATTCTTTCATTTTACACTCTGGCTATCAGCCTTCCATCCGCAGCCCATAAATGGGGGGGACAGCCTCGGGCTTCACCCCTGGCCCTTGGGTGGCTGGAGGGGGGGGAGCCCTTGATTGAAGGGGTCCCCACTCCTCCAGGGTACCTCGGCCAGGGGTGACTAGTTGGGGTTTTAATGCCACTGCCGCAGGGACCGATATAAAAGTGTTCCCCGGCTGTGGCATTATCTCCCCAGCTAGTGGAGCCCGCTGCTGGTGTTAAAAATATGGGGGACCCCTACGCTTTTTGTCCCCCGTATTTTTTGCACCAGGACCGGACGCAGAGCCCGATGCTGGTTCTAAAAATACGGGGGATCCCCTGTCATTTTCCCCCCTGTATTTTTACAACCAGGACCGGCTCAAAGAGCCCGAGGCTGGTTATGCTTAGGAGGGGGGACCCCACGCATTTTTTTTCTGGTTTTTAACCCATTCCATTAAAAATATATTTTTTTAAATATATAAATAATACTTGCGCCTCCTAAATAGCCAAACCAAGTACCTAATCCCTTCAAATATAAATAGATATGCTAATAGCAATAAAAAAAACACAAAAAAAACATGTTCTTAAATTTTTTTATTACATTTCGCCAGCAAAGTGAGGCGGATTGAAAATGACGAATTTACTGTCGAAAAGCACTGTTGTCAAATTGACATTCTTCAATTGAATATACTTTTGTCGAAAAGCCGCATTTGTACCATTGCAGAAATGTCGAATTTGAAAAAGTCGAATTTGAAAAGTCCGTTTTTTTTTGTCGAAAAGTACTGTATTGCATTGTCGATTTTTTTTTTTTGGGCGAAAATGTCCCGTTTTTCGACATTTTTGGAAATTCGACCGCAATTGCATATACCCCATAGTATGTATCAGTATGTGCTTCATTGTTTTAACATTACAGAAGGTCAAACAGGTGATATGATTCTTGTGTGGTTTTGAACCCAGACCACACCTCTTCTCTCAGATTTTAGGAAAGTTAAAAACATCAGTAATTTTCATATAGCCAGTGCCAATGATACATAAGTTAAATAAGCATTTATCAGATATACAGTATTTCAGAGACAATTAGAGGACTGAGATTGTCCTAAAGTTAATTAGAGATCAGTGTGATCAGTATGTTTTTGAAGTAAGAATAGATTGTCTTATGGGCATGGATCGCTAGTGCAGGGGCGTAAGTTCATAGTAAGAGCCCGGAGGTGAGATAGTTCTTGGTGCACTCTCCTCTCCCACCACTCATCTTCACTACCAATGCCTTGTACCTGCCGCACCGAGACACACACTATCTCCAGGGACGCTGAGATGGTATGGGGGTGGGCACTAACTACCTGGGTCTGGGCCACTGGCAATGAAGCTGAAGTGTTACGTCATGTAGAGGCTGATACCCAATTATGACGTATAAAGTCTTCTTCAAATAGTGAAGTATATGTGGCAAGCTGTTGACTTTATTAATTTAAAAGTCACATTTCTTCAACAAAAATTCTCACAATATAATAAATATTACAGAAAACAAGATGCATGTTTAAAGATAAAAGTTTGGTATGTATGGCTGCCACTGAGTGTCAGTAATGTAGACATGTACAGAATATAATAGTCATTTTTATGTCAGAACACAAATGTGATTTAGCCTATAGGAGTTAGACTCTCAATGTTATTTTGCTAGTTCAGAAAATTAAAGTACTGATTAGTTGCTATCAGTTACAGCACATTTGAACAATCCATAAGTCACCATCCTTTATATCTTCATTCACACTTAAATTTACCATGTCCAGATGTCGCAGTGTGTGAGCAATGATATTATTTCTATTTAATCAAAGGGAAAAGCTCAGCAGAGAAATCCAAGTTACTGACCGGGTGTACGGGATTCCAACACCATTAAGGACTGTGCACTAGAGATGAGCGCCTGAAATTTTTCGGGTTTTGTGTTTTGGTTTTGGGTTCGGTTCCGCGGCCGTGTTTTGGGTTCGAACGCGTTTTGGCAAAACCTCACCGAATTATTTTTGTCGGATTCGGGTGTGTTTTGGATTCGGGTGTTTTTTTCCAAAAACACTAAAAAACAGCTTAAATCATAGAATTTGGGGGTCATTTTGATCCCAAAGTATTATTAACCTCAAAAACCATAATTTACACTCATTTTCAGTCTATTCTGAATACCTCACACCTCACAATATTATTTTTAGTCCTAAAATTTGCACCGAGGTCGCTGTGTGAGTAAGATAAGCGACCCTAGTGGCCGACACAAACACCGGGCCCATCTAGGAGTGGCACTGCAGTGTCACGCAGGATGTCCCTTCCAAAAAACCCTCCCCAAACAGCACATGACGCAAAGAAAAAAAGAGGCGCAATGAGGTAGCTGTGTGAGTAAGATTAGCGACCCTAGTGGCCGACACAAACACCGGGCCCATCTAGGAGAGGCACTGCAGTGTCACGCAGGATGTCCCTTCCAAAAAACCCTCCCCAAACAGCACATGACGCAAAGAAAAAAAGAGGCTTTTTACTGATATTTGGTGTTTTGGATTTGACATGCTCTGTACTATGACATTGGGCATCGGCCTTGGCAGACGACGTTGCTGGCATTTCATCGTCTCGGCCATGACTAGTGGCAGCAGCTTCAGCACGAGGTGGAAGTGGATCTTGATCTTTCCCTAATTTTGGAACCTCAACTTTTTTGTTCTCCATATTTTATAGGCAGAACTAAAAGGCACCTCAGGTAAACAATGGAGATGGATGGATTGGATACTAGTATACAATTATGGACGGACTGCCACGGTTAGGTGGTATAAAAAAACCACGGTTAGGTGGTATATATTGTAATACAATTATGGATGGACGGACTGCCTGCCGAGTGCCGACACAGAGGTAGCCACAGCCGTGAACTACCGCACTGTACACTGGTTGATAAAGAGATAGTAGTATACTCGTAACAACTAGTATGACTGACTATGACGGTATAAAGAATGAAAAAAAAACCACGGTTAGGTGGTATATATTGTAATACAATTATGGATGGACGGACTGCCTGCCGAGTTCCGACACAGAGGTAGCCACAGCCGTGAACTACCGCACTGTACACTGGTTGATAAAGAGATAGTAGTATACTCGTAACAACTAGTATGACTGACTATGACGGTATAAAGAATGAAAAAAAAACCACGGTTAGGTGGTATATATTATAATACAATTATGGATGGACGGACTGCCTGCCGACTGCCGACACAGAGGTAGCCACAGCCGTGAACTACCGCACTGTACACTGGTTGATAAAGAGATAGTAGTATACTCGTAACAACTAGTATGACACTATGACGGTATAAAGAATGAAAAAAAAACCACGGTTAGGTGGTATATATTATAATACAATTATGGATGGACGGACTGCCTGCCGAGTGCCGACACAGAGGTAGCCACAGCCGTGAACTACCGCACTGTACACTGGTTGATAAAGAGATAGTAGTATACTCGTAACAACTAGTATGACTGACTATGACGGTATAAAGAATGAAAAAAAAACCACGGTTAGGTGGTATATATTATAATACAATTATGGATGGACGGACTGCCTGCCGACTGCCGACACAGAGGTAGCCACAGCCGTGAACTACCGCACTGTACACTGGTTGATAAAGAGATAGTAGTATACTCGTAACAACTAGTATGACACTATGACGGTATAAAGAATGAAAAAAAAACCACGGTTAGGTGGTATATATTATAATACAATTATGGATGGACGGACTGCCTGCCGACTGCCGACACAGAGGTAGCCACAGCCGTGAACTACCGCACTGTACACTGGTTGATAAAGAGATAGTAGTATACTCGTAACAACTAGTATGACACTATGACGGTATAAAGAATGAAAAAAAAAACCACGGTTAGGTGGTATATATTATAATAATACAATTATGGATGGACGGACTGCCTGCCGACTGCCGACACAGAGGTAGCCACAGCCGTGAACTACCGCACTGTACACTGGTTGATAAAGAGATAGTAGTATACTCGTAACAACTAGTATGACTATGACGACGGTATAAAGAAAGAAAAAAAAATACCACGGTTAGGTGGTATATAATTATACAATTATGGATGGACGGACTGCCTGCCGAGTGCCGACTGCCGACACAGAGGTAGCCACAGCCGTGAACTACCGCACTGTACTGTGTCTGCTGCTAATATAGACTGGTTGATAAAGAGATAGTATACAACAATATACTACTATACTGGTGGTCAGGCACTGGTCACCACTAGTCACACTGGCAGTGGCACTCCTGCAGCAAAAGTGTGCACTGTTTAATTTTAAATTAATATAATATTATGTACTCCTGGCTCCTGCTATAACAACCTGCAGTGCTCCCCAGTCTCCCCCACAATTATTATAAGCTTTTATACATTGATGTGCAGCACACTGGGCTGAGCTGAGTGCACACAGACTGAGTCACACTGTGTGACTGCTGTGTATCGTTTTTTTCAGGCAGAGAACGGATATAGCAGAGAACGGATATATTAAATAAAAGTTAACTTAACAACAACTGCACTGGTCACTGTGGTAAACTCTGTCTGCACAATCTCTCTCTCTCTCTCTTCTAATCTATTCTAATGGAGAGGACGCCAGCCACGTCCTCTCCCTATCAATCTCAATGCACGTGTGAAAATGGCGGCGACGCGCGGCTCCTTATATAGAATCCGAGTCTCGCGAGAATCCGACAGCGTCATGATGACGTTCGGGCGCGCTCGGGTTAACCGAGCAAGGCGGGAAGATCCGAGTCGCTCGGACCCGTGAAAAAAAAAGTGAAGTTCGTGCGGGTTCGGATTCAAAGAAACCGAACCCGCTCATCTCTACTGTGCACACAGTTATCTCTCCTCTGTGCTGCTCAGTGAGGAGAACTAGAAGTTCCCATACATATCCCTGATTTTTGGAGAGATACAGTTGCAGTTCAAATGGCCATCTTTCCAAAGCAGATGAAGGGACTGGGTCTAGGGGAAAGAAGAGTCTGTTCTAATTCCTCCAATTTTTGCTGCATCATCCTCATTGGAAAGATGACTCTGTGCATTGAAGTCTCTCTAAGCTTCTGTCTCTGTTCACCTGTCATGCACGGGAGAGTTGGAAATAATGAACGATAGTGCGCACATAAGCCTGTTTGTAGTGATGTCTGGTTCTTGCTATCCCTTGGTTGTATAGTATCAGTAAGTGAATCATCTCTCTTACAAAATATATAATGTTCAGGAATTACAGAATAAAAGCAGTGTGGATAATTTTACGGGGTGGTATCGGGATCCCAGCTCTTGGGATATTGGCAGTCAGAATACCGACAGCAGCATCCTGACACTCAGGATCCCAACACCTGCTTGGTAAGTATACTACCTCTAATCCCTAACCTGTCTAACTTTCCTCTCCTGTAGTCTGGCCCTAACGCTAATCCTCCCCAGTGGTGCCTAACCATAACCCCCCTCCCAGCAGCCTAACCCTACAGGGTGGTGCTTAACATGAATCCCCTTCCCCGCAGTCTGACCCCAACCCTCCCTGCAGCCTAACCCTAATACTCCCCCTCCACAACCTAACCTAACTCTTACCCCCCCCCCCCCCCCACACCTTCCTGCAGTCATTCATTCAGGATCCCGGCGTTTGGGATCCTGGTGTTGGCATTTCGATCCGGCATCTGTATTCCAAGCAGTGTTGGGATTCCAACTGCAGGGCTCCCGAATTTTATGTCTGGCTATAAACTTGCTGAAAAATTATTCCATTATAGAGTGTATTCCCTGACTTCTTTGGGGTTTCACTTAATTACTCCTGTATCTGCAAACTTCATCTGCATAACGTTGATATGCTTTGTACTATGTAAATGGTATCACTACCTATATCTATACAAATAACGTACATTGTATCTTCTTACAAATGCATCTAAACGCATTGGAAATGGAACCCTCTCATGGTACTACAAAGTAATAATGGTAAAGGAGAAAAAAAACAGAGGCTGCACAAAGTACTGTACCATTGCATATACTTTTACTATCTGAGAGTGTCAGAAAGGGAAGAATATAGACAAATAGGATTAAGGCTTATACGCATACCTCCTAACTGACCCTATTTTCATGGGACAGTCATGGTTTTTTTGGGAGTGTCCCACCCATGGGCCGCAGTGTCCTGTGGTGGTGGTGGTGGTGGTGGTGGGGGGAGCAGTTCTGAAGGCTCATGTCACTTGCTGTCTGCTTAGCAGACCAGCGGTGAATAGATGCTGTGTGCATGCACAGCATCTATTCAAGGAGACAAGTGGGACTTGGTGCATGGCCAGCAGCTTGCAGAGCACTGGCATGCCCCCATAGTGATAAAAAATGGGGGCATGTCTCGCGATCGCAGCATTACCATGAAGCCATGCCCATTTGCTGATGCCACACCCCATTTGCTGATGTCACACCCCTTTTTTGAGGTGGACATGGCTACGCTGCGCCGGAGTCCGACTTCCTTCCTCCTGAAAGTTGGGAGGTATGTATACATAAGTGCTACAGCAATGGCAGGCAGCCATTGAAAAAGAACCACATGGAGGTGAAACACGTGTCTGGCAAGTGGGAGAGGTAGCCAGCACATCTACAGTACCCTTCCTGAAAGGGAGATTATATATAGGTTCTAGTATGAAATACCTACAATCAAAATCCCGACGGTCAAAATACAGACAACAATTGACCGATGGTCAAAATACTAACAAGGTCAAAATCCCAAGAAGGTTAAAATACCAACATTTAAAATCCCGACAAGGTCAAAATACCAACAATTAAAATGTCTACAGGTCAAATAGTCGACACAAGTTTTTCATTGGTTTTTGGTGTGTACCGCATCCCTTCACATGAATCAGTGCACTCGACACACTATTATATTATCCCTCCAGGTCCACTGGGATGGTAAAGTATGAACAAGTCGGTTTCAATGAAAAAATCATGAAAAACTCATGTCGACTTTTTGACCTGTTGACATTTTAAATGTCGGTATTTTGACCTCGTCTGTATTTTAAATGTCGGGATTTTGACCATCAGGCAATGGTTGTCCGAATTTCAACCGTCAGTATTTTGAGTTTAGGTAAATTGACCACATCCCATATATATATATATATATATATATATATATACATATAATTATTTATTATTGATTTATTACCAGTTATTTATATAGCACACACATATTCTGCAGTGCTTTACAGAGAATATTTGGCCATTCACATCAGTCCCTGCCCCAGGGGAGCTTACAATCTGTATTCCCTACCACATGTACACACAGACACATTAATGCTAGGGTTAATTTTGTTGGGAGCCAATTATCCTACCAGTATATTTTTGGATTGTGGGAGGAAATCGGAGTACCCGGAGGAAACCCACGCAAGCACGGGGAGAATATACAAACTCCACACAGTAAGGGCTATGGTGGGAATAGAACCCATGACCTCAGTGCTGTGAGGAAGTAATGCTAACCATTACAACGTCCGTGCTGCCCTTGTGTTTTTATACATATATAAATCACTCTTTTTCAGCCTGATAGGCGATAAGCCTCGATGCGTTGATAATGCTTCCATTCTGCGTTGTAAATCTATGTGAATTCCCTTGCTGGGAATGCACAGTGCAACAATAAGCAAAATATGCCACACCTTCTGGCTAACTGCTTTTAATCATCCCCAAAGTGTTTATTTAGATATGTAATCTATGTTTGCATCCACCATCTACATAATTATTGTTTAGCACTTTGTAGTGTCTGTGGCTACATTATATTTAGCAAGCTGTGTGTTTGGTAATTTGAAACTGTGAGTCTACAAAGGTACATGTGTATAAAGACATGAATAATTATGCCTCATATCACAGTGTAACTCTGGATATTTTGAGACCTACAGTATGTTCTACTCTGTAATGCCAGACTCATTTTTGCACAGTATAACCAGTCTGGAAATGCATATGACCTCTCTTGCACTGAGAAGAAAGGTTGAAAAAGGTCAGAAATAACTATCTTGCATTTTGATTAGTGTTTCTACTTTCCCACAGGGCTCTTTTACCAAATCACAGTTTTTTTCCTTAGTAGTCACATTAAGAAAAACATGATTGACCTTTCTTTTTAATGTCAGTAAACTGAAAACAGCAGATTTAAAAGCAATGTACAGAAATTTAACACTTTGTCGCTCTTAGAATGTTGCACCATTTAGAGTGATAGTACGGACATACTGTAGTACAAGAATTAACATGAGTTTATCCTGACTGAGAACCAATAACCGGTGCAAATTGTACTCTCGTACATCATGCCATGGGTGTGTGCTGAAGTAATGCATATTTCATTATAGTGTAGCTTCAAATGAAAGCACTTTGCAGCAGATGACACTTTAATTGCATTAGCTTTATTTCTCAATTAGGTTAGGCTGTATTCTGCAATCCACGGGCTTTGAAATGATTGGAAAATGTAAAAATTCTTGTTGGTGGGTACTTTATGTATTTGTTAGCTATTGATTGCATTCTTGCTGTTTAATGATGCAGATTGTGTGTCCTATTTAGATATCTTTTTATCTTGTCTATGGTGTACCCTGAGTTCTATAAATAGAGATTTATAGAAATTGAAATATAAGTTGTCATGGCAACCTATTGTGGAGTAGAAAAAAGAGCTTACAGGCAAAGGAAGAAGCCAAAACTGCTTGGAAATCAGATGATATTAAAGATCTACATTTTTATGTGATAACTATCAAGCTTTCATGTCTGTTCAGAAGTAACTGACAGAATAAAATTTGTGATTGTTACAAATACGTAATTAAAATCGATTGCTCACTTCAACTTTTTGAGTTAGCATTTTTCAAGATTATTTTCTGTATGTGAAAAATATGTGGTGACGTGTTCTGAAACTGAAAAGTGGAGACTGATAAACAGTGATAAAGTACCAACAAATCAGCTCCTAAATGTCATTTTTCAAACACATCCTGTAACATGGAAGTTAGTAAGCTGATTGGCTGGTACTTTATCTCTCTTTATCAGTCTCCACTTTATCACTTTTAAATGCTTAATACATTTAGGCATGATACTCATAATTCAACCAAATAGGAACAGTTTTAGCAGTTTGATACTGTATCAGTGAGAAGCATTGGAGATGTGTTACTTTTGCACTTGTTTGGCTTGTGGATAATTCCTTTTACAGCAGACCTTTGAGATAATGCTTTACCTACTCATAATAGTTAGTGATGCTGTTCTATAACCAAAGAACCTATCGTAAACAGAGAAGTCTAAGCATGAGCAACAGAAGACTGTGTATTGGAGGCTGTTCTGTTTCATGCTATTAAAACCCAATGGTTAAAATATCAAATTGTTTTTTTCAGAAAGCTATTCTTCTGAAATTTATTTTTTGCATATTCTTTTATAATTAGCAATGAAGACCAGGATTAAGATTAGTTGCCTATATTCTACTTCCTCTCCCATTACAACTCGAGGTCACAACATCCTCCATATGCCACATGTGTAGGATATATATATATATATATATATATATACATATACAATATATACTGGATTCAAGGACAGCGGCACTCAGCAGATG
The DNA here is from genome assembly GCF_028390025.1 of Pseudophryne corroboree. Lineage (NCBI taxonomy): Eukaryota > Metazoa > Chordata > Amphibia > Anura > Myobatrachidae > Pseudophryne > Pseudophryne corroboree. The sequence goes on from NC_086449.1 coordinate 510,060,697, forward strand.
ATTTAGCATAGCATAAAAGGTCCTTTATTCCCAATAAAGGACCTTTTTATTAGAGATGAGCGGGTTCGGTTTCTCTGAATCCGAACCCGCCAGAACTTCATGTTTTTTTTCACGGGTCCGAGCGACTCGGATCTTCCCGCCTTGCTCGGTTAACCCGAGCGCGCCCGAACGTCATCATGACGCTGTCGGATTCTCGCGAGGCTCGGATTCTATCGCGAGACTCGGATTCTATATAAGGAGCCGCGCGTCGCCGCCATTTTCACACGTGCATTGAGATTGATAGGGAGAGGACGTGGCTGGCGTCCTCTCCGTTTAGACACTTGATTTACTAATTTTGGGGAGCATTAGGAGTACTCAGTAGTGTACAGTGCAGAGTTTTGCTGATAGTGACCAGTGACCACCACTTTTATTTATAATCCGTTCTCTGCCTGAAAAAAGCGATACACAGCACACAGTGACTCAGTCACATACCATATCTGTGTGCACTGCTCAGGCTCAGGCCAGTGTGCTGCATCATCTATTATCTATATATAATATTATATATCTGTCTGACTGCTCAGCTCACACAGCTTATAATTGTGGGGGAGACTGGGGAGCACTACTGCAGTGCCAGTTATAGGTTATAGCAGGAGCCAGGAGTACATAATATATTATATAGTGAGTGACCACCAGACACACAGTGCAGTTTATTTAATATATCCGTTCTCTGCCTGAAAAAAGCGATACACACAGTGACTCAGTCAGTCACATACCATATCTGTGTGCACTGCTCAGGCTCAGGCCAGTGTGCTGCATCATCTATATATATTATATATCTGTCTGACTGCTCAGCTCACACAGCTTATAATTGTGGGGGAGACTGGGGAGCACTACTGCAGTGCCAGTTATAGGTTATAGCAGGAGCCAGGAGTACATAATATTATATTAAAATTAAACAGTGCACACTTTTGCTGCAGGAGTGCCACTGCCAGTGTGACTAGTGACCAGTGACCTGACCACCAGTATATAATATTAGTAGTATACTATCTCTTTATCAACCAGTCTATATTAGCAGCAGACACAGTACAGTGCGGTAGTTCACGGCTGTGGCTACCTCTGTGTCGGCACTCGGCAGCCCGTCCATAATTGTATATACCACCTAACCGTGGTTTTTTTTTCTTTCTTTATACATACATACTAGTTACGAGTATACTATCTCTTTATCAACCAGTCTATATATTAGCAGCAGACACAGTACAGTGCGGTAGTTCACGGCTGTGGCTACCTCTGTGTCGGCACTCGGCAGCCCGTCCATAATTGTATATACCACCTAACCGTGGTTTTTTTTTCTTTCTTTATACATACATACTAGTTACGAGTATACTATCTCTTTATCAACCAGTCTATATATTAGCAGCAGACACAGTACAGTGCGGTAGTTCACGGCTGTGGCTACCTCTGTGTCGGCACTCGGCAGCCCGTCCATAATTGTATATACCACCTAACCGTGGTTTTTTTTTCTTTCTTTATACATACATACTAGTTACGAGTATACTATCTCTTTATCAACCAGTCTATATATTAGCAGCAGACACAGTACAGTGCGGTAGTTCACGGCTGTGGCTACCTCTGTGTCGGCACTCGGCAGCCCGTCCATAATTGTATATACCACCTAACCGTGGTTTTTTTTTCTTTCTTTATACATACATACTAGTTACGAGTATACTATCTCTTTATCAACCAGTCTATATATTAGCAGCAGACACAGTACAGTGCGGTAGTTCACGGCTGTGGCTACCTCTGTGTCGGCACTCGGCAGCCCGTCCATAATTGTATATACCACCTAACCGTGGTTTTTTTTTCTTTCTTTATACATACATACTAGTTACGAGTATACTATCTCTTTATCAACCAGTCTATATATTAGCAGCAGACACAGTACAGTGCGGTAGTTCACGGCTGTGGCTACCTCTGTGTCGGCACTCGGCAGCCCGTCCATAATTGTATATACCACCTAACCGTGGTTTTTTTTTCTTTCTTTATACATACATACTAGTTACGAGTATACTATCTCTTTATCAACCAGTCTATATATTAGCAGCAGACACAGTACAGTGCGGTAGTTCACGGCTGTGGCTACCTCTGTGTCGGCACTCGGCAGCCCGTCCATAATTGTATATACCACCTAACCGTGTTTTTTTTTCTTTCTTTATACATACATACTAGTTACGAGTATACTATCTCTTTATCAACCAGTCTATATATTAGCAGCAGACACAGTACAGTGCGGTAGTTCACGGCTGTGGCTACCTCTGTGTCGGCACTCGGCAGCCCGTCCATAATTGTATACTAGTATCCAATCCATCCATCTCCATTGTTTACCTGAGGTGCCTTTTAGTTGTGCCTATTAAAATATGGAGAACAAAAATGTTGAGGTTCCAAAATTAGGGAAAGATCAAGATCCACTTCCACCTCGTGCTGAAGCTGCTGCCACTAGTCATGGCCGAGACGATGAAATGCCAGCAACGTCGTCTGCCAAGGCCGATGCCCAATGGCATAGTACAGAGCATGTCAAAACCAAAACACCAAATATCAGTAAAAAAAGGACTCCAAAACCTAAAATAAAATTGTCGGAGGAGAAGCGTAAACTTGCCAATATGCCATTTACCACACGGAGTGGCAAGGAACGGCCTATGTTCATGGCTAGTGGTTCAGCTTCACATGAGGATGGAAGCACTCAGCCTCTCGCTAGAAAACTGAAAAGACTCAAGCTGGCAAAAGCACCGCAAAGAACTGTGCGTTCTTTGAAATCCCAAATCCACAAGGAGAGTCCAATTGTGTCGGTTGCGATGCCTGACCTTCCCAACACTGGACGTGAAGAGCATGCGCCTTCCACCATTTGCACGCCCCCTGCATGTGCTGGAAGGAGCACCCGCAGTCCAGTTCCTGATAGTCAGATTGAAGATGTCAGTGTTGAAGTACACCAGGATGAGGAGGATATGGGTGTTGCTGGCGCTGGGGAGGAAATTGACCAGGAGGATTCTGATGGTGAGGTGGTTTGTTTAAGTCAGGCACCCGGGGAGACACCTGTTGTCCGTGGGAGGAATATGGCCGTTGACATGCCAGGTGAAAATACCAAAAAAATCAGCTCTTCGGTGTGGAGGTATTTCACCAGAAATGCGGACAACAGGTGTCAAGCCGTGTGTTCCCTTTGTCAAGCTGTAATAAGTAGGGGTAAGGACGTTAACCACCTTGGAACATCCTCCCTTATACGTCACCTGCAGCGCATTCATAATAAGTCAGTGACAAGTTCAAAAACTTTGGGTGACAGCGGAAGCAGTCCACTGACCAGTAAATCCCTTCCTCTTGTAACCAAGCTCACGCAAACCACCCCACCAACTCCCTCAGTGTCAATTTCCTCCTTCCCCAGGAATGCCAATAGTCCTGCAGGCCATGTCACTGGCAAGTCTGACGAGTCCTCTCCTGCCTGGGATTCCTCCGATGCATCCTTGCGTGTAACGCCTACTGCTGCTGGCGCTGCTGTTGTTGCCGCTGGGAGTCGATGGTCATCCCAGAGGGGAAGTCGTAAGCCCACTTGTACTACTTCCAGTAAGCAATTGACTGTTCAACAGTCCTTTGCGAGGAAGATGAAATATCACAGCAGTCATCCTACTGCAAAGCGGATAACTGAGTCCTTGACAACTATGTTGGTGTTAGACGTGCGTCCGGTATCCGCCGTTAGTTCACAGGGAACTAGACAATTTATTGAGGCAGTGTGCCCCCGTTACCAAATACCATCTAGGTTCCACTTCTCTAGGCAGGCGATACCGAGAATGTACACGGACGTCAGAAAAAGACTCACCAGTCTCCTAAAAAATGCAGTTGTACCCAATGTCCACTTAACCACGGACATGTGGACAAGTGGAGCAGGGCAGGGGCAGGACTATATGACTGTGACAGCCCACTGGGTAGATGTATGGACTCCCGCCGCAAGAACAGCAGCGGCGGCACCAGTAGCAGCATCTCGCAAACGCCAACTCTTTCCTAGGCAGGCTACGCTTTGTATCACCGCTTTCCAGAATACGCACACAGCTGAAAACCTCTTACGGCAACTGAGGAAGATCATCGCGGAATGGCTTACCCCAATTGGACTCTCCTGTGGATTTGTGGCATCGGACAACGCCAGCAATATTGTGTGTGCATTAAATATGGGCAAATTCCAGCACGTCCCATGTTTTGCACATACCTTGAATTTGGTGGTGCAGAATTTTTTAAAAAACGACAGGGGCGTGCAAGAGATGCTGTCGGTGGCCAGAAAAATTGCGGGACACTTTCGGCGTACAGGCACCACGTACAGAAGACTGGAGCACCACCAAAAACTACTGAACCTGCCCTGCCATCATCTGAAGCAAGAAGTGGTAACGAGGTGGAATTCAACCCTCTATATGCTTCAGAGGTTGGAGGAGCAGCAAAAGGCCGTTCAAGCCTATACAATTGAGCACGATATAGGAGATGGAATGCACCTGTCTCAAGTGCAGTGGAGAATGATTTCAACGTTGTGCAAGGTTCTGATGCCCTTTGAACTTGCCACACGTGAAGTCAGTTCAGACACTGCCAGCCTGAGTCAGGTCATTCCCCTCATCAGGCTTTTGCAGAAGAAGCTGGAGGCATTGAAGAAGGAGCTAAAAGGGAGCGATTCCGCTAGGCATGTGGGACTTGTGGATGCAGCCCTTAATTCGCTTAACAAGGATTCACGGGTGGTCAATCTGTTGAAATCAGAGCACTACATTTTGGCCACCGTGCTCGATCCTAGATTTAAAGCCTACCTTGGATCTCTCTTTCCGGCAGACACAGGTCTGCTGGGGTTGAAAGACCTGCTGGTGACAAAATTGTCAAGTCAAGCGGAACGCGACCTGTCAACATCTCCTCCTTCACATTCTCCCGCAACTGGGGGTGCGAGGAAAAGGCTCAGAATTCCGAGCCCACCCGCTGGCGGTGATGCAGGGCAGTCTGGAGCGACTGCTGATGCTGACATCTGGTCCGGACTGAAGGACCTGACAACGATTACGGACATGTCGTCTACTGTCACTGCATATGATTCTCTCAACATTGATAGAATGGTGGAGGATTATATGAGTGACCGCATCCAAGTAGGCACGTCACACAGTCCGTACTTATACTGGCAGGAAAAAGAGGCAATTTGGAGGCCCTTGCACAAACTGGCTTTATTCTACCTAAGTTGCCCTCCCACAAGTGTGTACTCCGAAAGAGTGTTTAGTGCCGCCGCTCACCTTGTCAGCAATCGGCGTACGAGGTTACATCCAGAAAATGTGGAGAAGATGATGTTCATTAAAATGAATTATAATCAATTCCTCCGCGGAGACATTGACCAGCAGCAATTGCCTCCACAAAGTACACAGGGAGCTGAGATGGTGGATTCCAGTGGGGACGAATTGATAATCTGTGAGGAGGGGGATGTACACGGTGATATATCGGAGGGTGAAGATGAGGAGGACATCTTGCCTCTGTAGAGCCAGTTTGTGCAAGGAGAGATTAATTGCTTCTTTTTTGGGGGGGGTCCAAACCAACCCGTCATATCAGTCACAGTCGTGTGGCAGACCCTGTCACTGAAATGATGGGTTGGTTAAAGTGTGCATGTCCTGTTTTGTTTATACAACATAAGGGTGGGTGGGAGGGCCCAAGGACAATTCCATCTTGCACCTCTTTTTTCTTTTCTTTTTCTTTGCATCATGTGCTGATTGGGGAGGGTTTTTTTGGAAGGGACATCCTGCGTGACACTGCAGTGCCACTCCTAGATGGGCCCGGTGTTTGTGTCGGCCACTAGGGTCGCTAATCTTACTCACACAGTCAGCTACCTCATTGCGCCTCTTTTTTTCTTTGCGTCATGTGCTGTTTGGGGAGGGTTTTTTGGAAGGGACATCCTGCGTGACACTGCAGTGCCACTCCTAGATGGGCCCGGTGTTTGTGTCGGCCACTAGGGTCGCTAATCTTACTCACACAGCTACCTCATTGCGCCTCTTTTTTTCTTTGCGTCATGTGCTGTTTGGGGAGGGTTTTTTGGAAGGGACATCCTGCGTGACACTGCAGTGCCACTCCTAGATGGGCCCGGTGTTTGTGTCGGCCACTAGGGTCGCTAATCTTACTCACACAGCTACCTCATTGCGCCTCTTTTTTTCTTTGCGTCATGTGCTGTTTGGGGAGGGTTTTTTGGAAGGGCCATCCTGCGTGACACTGCAGTGCCACTCCTAGATGGGCCCGGTGTTTGTGTCGGCCACTAGGGTCGCTAATCTTACTCACACAGCTACCTCATTGCGCCTCTTTTTTTCTTTCGGTCATGTGCTGTTTGGGGAGGGTTTTTTGGAAGGGCCATCCTGCGTGACACTGCAGTGCCACTCCTAGATGGGCCCGGTGTTTGTGTCGGCCACTAGGGTCGCTAATCTTACTCACACAGCTACCTCATTGCGCCTCTTTTTTTCTTTGCGTCATGTGCTGTTTGGGGAGGGTTTTTTGGAAGGGACATCCTGCGTGACACTGCAGTGCCACTCCTAGATGGGCCCGGTGTTTGTGTCGGCCACTAGGGTCGCTTATCTTACTCACACAGCGACCTCGGTGCAAATTTTAGGACTAAAAATAATATTGTGAGGTGTGAGGTATTCAGAATAGACTGAAAATGAGTGTAAATTATGGTTTTTGAGGTTAATAATACTTTGGGATCAAAATGACCCCCAAATTCTATGATTTAAGCTGTTTTTTAGTGTTTTTTGAAAAAAAAACACCCGAATCCAAAACACACCCGAATCCGACAAAAAAAATTCGGTGAGGTTTTGCCAAAACGCGTTCGAACCCAAAACACGGCCGCGGAACCGAACCCAAAACCAAAACACAAAACCCGAAAAATTTCAGGCGCTCATCTCTACTTTTTATGCTATACTAAATCGTCTGCTGAGAGCCGCCGTTCTTGGATCCTATATATATATATATATATATATATTGGCAGACGTACTGTATGTGTCTCTACATTCTAGCTACTCATATCCATGCCATAGTACAGAAATACCTAGAAGTCATACTTGCCTAATTTTTGAACTTTAAGGTAGGTCCAAGGGTCAAGTGCCCATCCACTGTGCAATAATGATGTTCTTTGGATCCTGCTTCCTCAGGAATACGGAAAGACTCCCCTAAAAAGTTTAGTCTTCTGATAATTTAGGGTGAGTGAGTAGTTATGCTAAGTAAAACAAATTGTAAATGCTATTAAATTATACTGTTTGCAGAAGCTTTAAGCACTACTAAGCCTAACTCTGAAATGTTCAGATATGAACCATAAAAGTGAAATACAGTACATTGTTCTGAATTAACTTTGCACTTCCAGTCTAGTGTAGACAGCTAAAGCTTATCCTAAATCTCCATGACAGTGTTCTGATGGAATCTAATACAGGTTAAAAAGCTATGAAATCAGTCATTTCAATTGCTGTGATACATTTAACCTTACCAATGTTTTGGAATCTGTCAAACCCCACAGTGTATGTCTGTCAAGCTGTCAGTCACTCAATTGTGTTAAAGATGCAACTTCTTCCCAATGTGGCTATATCTTACTGAGGCATAAAATAGTGTGCCAGAGATACTTACTGTAAATAAGTACAACACAAACAGCTCATAATAGGATCTATTCATGAAGCAGTGAAAAAAGTGGAGAAGTGTGCCAGTGGAGAAGTTGCCCATGGAAACTAATTAGCTTTGAAGTAGCTTTCATCAAGTGCATTCTATAAAATTATACATAGCAGCAGGTTTATTACCATGGGCAACCTCTCCACTGGCTCACTTCTCTGCTTTTTTCACTGTTTCCTGAATATACCCCTAATATACACATTTTGATATATGTTAACATCAAAGAGACCATTACTGTAAGGTGCATGCTCTGGAAATTATACAGATGAAACTCAGAAAATTAGAATATTGTGCAAAAGTTCATTTATTTCAGTAATTCAACTTAAAAGGTGAAACTAATATATTATATAGACTCATTACAAGCAAAGTGAGATATTTCAAGCCTTTATTTGTTATAATTTTGATGATTGTGGCTTACAGTTTAAGAAAACCCCAAATCCAAGATCTCAGAAAATTTTAATATTACATAAACTCAATAAAAATTTTTTATTTTAAATACAGAAATCTCGTCCCTCTGAAAAGTATAATCACGCATATGTACTCAGTACTTGGTTTGGGCCCCTTTTGCATGAATTAATGCCTGGATTCTATCAGCCTGTGGCACTGCTGAGGTGTTATGGAAGACCAGGATGCTTCAATAGCGGCCTTCAGCTTTTCTGCATTGTTCGGTCTCATGTCTCTCATCTTTCTCTTGGCAATGCTCCATAGATTCTCTATGGGGTTCAGGTCAGGCGAGTTTTCTGGCCAATCCAGCACAGTAATCCCATGGTCATTGAACCAGGTTTTGGTACTGTTGGCAGTGTGGGCAGGTGCCAGGTCCTGCTGGAAAATGAAGTCAGCATGTCCATAAAGCTTGTCTGCTGAAGGAAGCATTAAGAGCTCTAAAATGTCCTGGTATATGGCTGCATTGACTCTGTACTTAATAAAGCACCGTGGATTGTGTGCCTCTCCATTCTTCCTGTCATGGCTGAGTTTGTTTGTAAACCCGGACTAGTACTGAACACTGGGTTTGGTCTTGAGCACTGTGGACAGAATTGGTCCGGCTTGATAAATGATCTGCTTATCCAGACATGGCAGTCAGGCAGTATACTCTATGAGGAAAGGTGACCAGCTATGGGTACTGGAACACTGGTGGTGGGAGCCACCAGTGTAATGGGTAGCTGGGTTGTCACCTGATGGAGAGTCACGTGAGGACTGGTGAGTTGCCGGAATGCTGGGAGGACCAGCAATGTAGGAGATTCTCAGATTACTGGCTGGAACCAGTGCAATAGCTGTTGAAGAGACTGAGGACAACATTAATGTCTGTAGAGGAAGCTGAGGGCATCAGCAATAACTGTAGATGAAGCTGATGGCATCATCAATGACTGTAGCAGAAGCTGCGGGCATCAGCAATAGCTGTAGATGAAGCTGAGGGCATCAGCAATGACTGTAGAGGAAGCTGAGGACATCAGAAGAAAATGTAGACGAAGATGAGGGCATCAGCAATGACTGTAGCAGAAACTGATGGCATCAGCAATAATTGTAGACGAAGCTGAGGACATCAGCAGTAACTGTAGAAGAAGCTGAGGGCATCAGCAATGCAGATTTCCAGATGCTGGGCAACTGAAGCAGCACAGTGGGGATTCCAAATGCTGTGTATTGCAGTGTCAGCACTGCTGGTTTCCCAGGTGCTATGATATAGTGATTCTGCACACTGTATGAATTAATGCCGAAAGGTGGAAGACAGCAGTAGCAGGTTTTCCGGATACTGAGGTGTGCTACCTTGCGCAGCAGTTTATCTGGAGACTGGTAGGAGCCAGCAGAATCTATAATGCTGCTAGGGATATAGAACAGTCCCTCTGGATCACTGGAGGACTTCCAGTGAGTCTGAAAATGCCAGGATGTAGTGACAGCGATGGCCCTTTAAATCATCCAGGGAGTCAGGGAGTACGGTAGATAGTAACTGCACTGAGTCTATTACCAGCAGAAGAATCTGGAACTCACTCCAGGCTGAGAAACACCAAAGCACTGACAGCTTGCTAGTGCTGAGACCTGGAACTTATTCCCAGTGCTTACAGCTGAGTGGATGAGCGGCTCACATGATGCGAAAGTGAATCCGGATTGGCTCCTGGGAGATCAGCTGAATGAAGACTGTCATGGCGCTTTCCATGGGGGAGAGTTGCGGGAACATCGGCGTGCTGTGGCCAGAGCCAGCCGCTATGCCTGTCAGACAGGAAGATGCAGGTACACAGTCACAAGTGCCACTGCATGTGGCGGGACACATCAGGGAAGCGCATAGGTGAAGGATCGTGCCCAGGCCTGCAGCGGAGGTGAGCTAAAGTGCGGATAGGGAGCACAAATAACCTCCGTTTTGTGGGACTTCCTCCATACTCTGGGAACTTGGTTTGCAAATGAGATGCAAAATTTGTCCCAAAGTATGGAGGAAGATGCTTGAAGTCCAGTGTGAAGGTTCCACAGTCTGTGTTGATTTGGGGAGCCATGCCATCTGCTGGTGTTGGTCCACTGTGCTTTACTAAGTCCAGAGTCAATGCAGCCGTCTACCAGGACATTTTAGAGCACTTTATGCTTCCTTAAGCAGACAAGCTTTATAGCGATGCTGACTTCATTTTCCAGCAGGACTGTCAAAAGTACCAAAACCTGGTTCAATGACCGTGGGATTACTGTGCTGGATTGGCTAGCAAACTCCCCTGACCTGAACCCCATAGAGAATCTATGGGGCATTGCCAAGAGAAAGATGAGAGACATGAGACCGAACAATGCAGAAGAGCTGAAGGCCACTATTAACATAGTAACATAGTAAATGAGGTTGAATAGAGGCAAAATGCCCATCGTGTTAACCTGTATTTTGTATTAAGATGAGTTCATTATAATGTACCTGCTGAAGTATTGAAGCATCCTGGTCTTCCATAACTCCTCAGCAGTGCCACAGGCTGATAGAATCCATGCCACACCGCACTGAGGCAGTAATTCATGCAAAAGGGGCGCAAACCAAGTACTGAGTACATATGCATGATTATACTTTTTCGGAGGGCCGACATTTCTTTATTTAAAATCCTTTTATTATTGATTTTATGTAATATTCTAATTTTCTGAGACTTTGGATTTGAGGTTTTCTTAAGCTGTAAGCCACAATCATCAAAATTATAACAAATAAAGGCTTGCAATATCTCACTTTGCATGTAATGAGTCTACATAATATATTAGTTTCACCTTTTAAGTTGAATTACTGAAATAAATGAACTTTTGCACGATATTCTAATTTTCTGAGTTTCACCTGCAGTTTTTAAAAATAAACTGGCCTGGAAAAGTCCATTGTGCAAAGTTGACCTAAACAACAGAATTTTATTGGAATTCTTATTGGTTTTAGTACATATTTACAGTATCTCCATAGCACCCAAGGACCTGTACTGCTTCCCTCACTTGGACTTATGTTACTGTACCTTTTCACAAGTGTAGTCATTGAGTTGTATAAATGCTCTCCTAAACTGTATGTTCATGTTCAAAACATTTTGAAGTAGGGTTATAATTATTTTTTTAGATGCTGAATCCAGAGCCACACTATCAAAATATACCTTTTTAAATCCACCACTATCAATACCAAATCACTTAATAAACACTAGACTAATTAAAGTGGAAGCTCAGATTGGTGTCAGTTCTTGAACAGTTTTTAAAATTTTCATTGCAAAGATGTTAGTTTTACTGATCCTTTCAAACCTGCTAGGTGTTGGCTTAGGAGAAAAAAGAGTGAGATGGACTGAGAGCAGTAGGAGAGGTCTGATTCTTCAGAATCAATACTCTGCCCACTCTGTCCCTAAACATTTACATTTCTTCCTATGGACACATTATTGGTGTTTAGAAATGGATATTGGTGTTTAAATATAGTATATGAAACAATAAATTTTGATATGGAAAAATATACTTATTGGAAAACTCTACTATTCTAATATCAATTGTGTATCTTTGAGATGAGTGATGTTGTAATAATATAGCACAAATCAAATTTGGTGTGATTTTGCAGAGGTGCAAAGTTCCAGCATCACAGTCTCGGAGTGCCATAAATGCTTTGCGGGTCTGGCATTCTATAGTCAATTAATAACTTATACATTCAATTTACTTTATAGCCCATGAATTGAACTGGGAATGCAAAAATATAAAATTTTATTTGCTTTGTTTTGTTGTTGGGGGTAAAAATTCCAGCCAGAACAACATTGTAGATGAAAATCTTGCATGGAACACTTTAATTAAAAATCGGTCAGAGACATGTTTAAAATTAGGTGCCAAATATGGACTAAGGCATATAATATCCTGAACAGTATTTAAAATTTCACTCAGCTCTGGGGGCGTGGCTTTGCTGCTGTGCAGTACAGACCTGTCTGTTGTGAGCTCCAGGGACCCAAGGCCCCACTAAGCAGCATTTGAGGGTTGAATCTACCTTACAATTATACTGTAAGTTATACTGACTACTATGCTTATTTGCCTGGGTCACCCCTGCATGGGGTATAATGTTAGACCCCACCACCTCTTAGTTCCAACACCTTTGCAGCTGCTTTGTGGACAGTTGGATTATATTTTGCCTTTTCCCTGTTTATTCTCCAGGTTCTGTATTTTGTATGTTTGCTTCACTACTGATGCCTAATTGATCGGTTGCATCTAATATGTGACTGCAAGAGTATCATCATCCTCCTGCAAACTGCATCCACTATGCTGATACCTTCCTACAGTAGCTCTGGGTGTGGCCTTCCAGAGTTCCTTTCTCCTAGCAAGTACTCTCCTTGTTTGTTGACCTAAGTTCCTATGCAATTTTCTGTTTTGCTCTCAGTATGGATAAAGACTGTCTAGGGAATATTGGGGCCCACGCTGAAATGACCATTTACTAAAGAGGACAAACTGGGGGTCGCTGGCTCTAAGCCACTCTCCTCCTGTCAATCCATGGACTCAGATATGTAATCAGAAGCTGCTTCAGCTATCAAGAAAGATATGTCTGATCTCTGTACCCTTATTGTGGATCTGAACATTATTCTCACTGCAGAACTCCACGGGACTGTGGGTGAATTGAAACGAACATCTCTACTCTTGACAAATACACCTCAAAGCTAGAAACATCTTCCTCTAAACAACTAGGGTTACAGTCCGAAACTAGTAGAGGCTTCGAATTTCTTAACTGTGAACTTGAATTACTGAAGAAAAAAAAAACATGAGGATCACAAGAATCAGGAATTCTCCACACCAGGAACATCCTGGTGTCAATACATCATAAGGATTTTACTTCCAACCTCTACTGTTTCTTCCTGTTTCTTGTCACCTTTTTGACCCATGCGGATCTAGCTATTGAATGTATTCACAGAGCCCTCTGCCCTAAAGCCAAAGATTCTAAGATGTTGTCCTTTGATTCTTATCTTTTTGGGTTAAGGAGCAAATTATAGCTGTGAGCCATAGCACAACCTCTGTGACATGAAACACTCCAAAATTCAAATCTTTCAGGGCCTTGCCCCATTACAATTGGTAAATACAGAAATCTTCAGGATGTCACCGTTACCCTTTGAGATTATGGCTACAAATATTGCTAAGGATTGCCTTTTCATCTCAATGTGAAAGATGGGGGTTATCAGCATTGCAAAAACTCCTTCAGCATCTATCTGAACTTGAGATCTGCCCACACTGTCTCATCCCAGAATAGCAGGGTGCATGGCTTCTCTACTTAAGTACACTTCCTGCTTTGTCTTCGCTCTTTGTTTTAGTCTCACTCAGTGGTTTTTGATAGGTGGACCCCTGTGGGGTGCAGTGGTTTTGTGACTACCAGTGTCTTCTTTTATTTCATAATTTAATGGCAGTGTTACTCCTTTTCTATTTATGAGCTCCCAGGTTGCATTCTGTCATGCTCCCATGAGAAGCCCTTTTTCAGGATTACATGTTTTCTTCTTTCTAATATAGCATAATTCACTGCCTAAGTGAATTTTTTCATATGTTACATGTTTCCTTCTGGGGCTGTATATTTTTCTGGCTAAATTATACTTTTTAACTTGTTATATTTTTTTCATAGTATTGCATTTGTTATTGCCTAAATTTTACTTGTTCATTTGTTACATGTTTTCTTTTAGTGTTGTATATTTTCCTTTCTCAATTATATAATTTTCGTGTAACATATTTTCTTATAGTGTTGCATAGTTTATTGCCTAGTGGTACTGTTCAACGGTCTTGTGCTATTTGTATTGCGTTCAGTTTTGCTATTCTTGTTACTATTGTGGTTCTAGAACTGTGCAAGATCTTTCCATCTTCCTTCTCATATGTTTAGGGTGTTTTTTTAACTGTCTCTGGTAGACAACTATTTATACTGCCCTTAAGGCCTTTCTCCTGCCTTACCCAAAGCCCATGCAATCTTCCTGGTATTCTGTTTGTGTGGCCAGTCTTCCTACCAGACTTATCTTCAAATGCTTCCCTAATCATTTCCATTATGTCTCTATTTCCTCTCTTATCTATTTCTTTCTTGATTTTGTACCCCCTCATTTTTCTTTTCTCTCTTTCACCCCTCTTAATCTTTATATACAGTATTTATCCTAGAGCTACTTGTTGCGCTATGCCAATCTTTGTTTTGTTACTGAACATCAAGGGCTTTAACACTTCATAGAAGTGCTCAATTTTGTTTTCTTATATTAATTTGCACTCAGCTGACATTGTTTTCTCACAGTAAATACACTTTAAGCAGAAAGGCGATCCCTCATTGACATCTTGGTAGTTCCCGATAGCCTTTTATTTCAACCATGAGTCTAAACGTAGTGGGGTGCCAATCTTAATTCGTTATTCAGTTCTCTGCTGCTGTACTCCACTCATGATGCCAATGGCTGATACCTTATGGTAAAGGGTAAGCTTAGGGGAGAAGGATGTTACCCTTGCAACAGTGTATACCCCAAATTCAGGTCTATCTGCCCTTTCCAGTCTTTTTTTTCTCGAATTTAATAATTTCCAGAGTGAAAGTGAGGTTTTGTTGGGGAGCAAATTTAACATTATCCCTCACACACTTTACACCGTCTCATTTAAGTCTCACCATCTTTTGTACTGTAGAATATGCTTCCATTTCCCAGACCCTTTGGCAGGAGATGGCTGAGGCTGGTTTGTTTGATTCCAGATGAGCTCTTTATCCCATACTCAAAGATTTAACTTTTTATTCCCACCCACATGACTCCTATTCCATCATAGATATGTTCCTTTGCTGTGCCTCTTTGATTCATTCTCTTTTGTCCATTCATGCTAAATTTGGCCAGACCACTCTGCAGTAGAGATCTATTTAAACCTGATAACTAGGTACATGTATGGGAAGGTGCTTGTAGAGATTTAATGAAACGCTTCTTAAAATCAATGATTTCCAATCTGTGATTACTAGTAGATTAAGTGATAAGTTTGACAATAATTTATCACTTGAAGTTTCTATGGGAAGCTGTAGGAGGCACATCGAACAGTGAAAGCAAAAGAAAATGCGCTGGAATTAAAAACGGAAGCACAAACATATATTTTACATTTATTAATAGCACATCACATACATAAAACTCTCTCATGTCCTAATGTAGTACAGTACTGACTTAGAAACCAGGGGGTATATTGACTAAAAGTCGATTTGGGCCAATTTTTGGTCAATGTTTGGTCGATTTTTCATCTATTTTGTGTTTCAGGGTCCAAATCACACATTTACTAACAAATAATTTTTGACATTGTTTCAAAAAAAATTAATCTGTTAATAAATGTAGAATTTAGACCCTGAAACACAAAATTGACCAAACATTGTCCCAGATCGGCTTATAGTAAATATACCTCAGGGTGTTTAGAAAAAAATGGTAACTGAGACTTTTTCCATTCCCACACTTTGCTTGTGATGCTGCAGAGTCTGCCGATATGTCTTTCTTTATGATTAGCCATTGACCCTGTTTGCTGGAGCATTTCCACCTAAGACAGGATAGTTTTTGGTGGTGCAGGTCTCTGGAAATTACCCTGGATCCCAGTTGTTATAGATGCTAGGGAAGGCCCACCATTCCATTCTGTCCCGTAACTTGGGAAATAATGTTCCACACACCATACACGTTTCTGGATGGCGTACTGGGGCATACATGCTGTCAGTCAACATCTACTGTAACACATAAAATACATAAGAAACACATACAAGTTTCAATTACCTCTTTTTGAACACCCTGTAGATTTTTCTGTGTGCATTTTCAGCAGTGAGTATAAATAAACAATTCATAGGTCCATATTGTATGCTTGAAAGTACATTAATCAAGTGATTTTTTTTTTAAATTTTAATATAATCAATCATCAATAGAGATTATTGCTTATTTTGTCTAGTAATACTGCTGTCTTATACTTCATTTAGTATTCAGTGTGATGGAATTACTTCAGATTATGAATTAATCACTCTAAAGGGAAATTTAGCTGCCAGTTAATGCCATTTCTGGGTGATATTTTTTATCAATAAGCACATTAAATATTAATGTGAAACGGGTAACCCTATTTTTCAGTGTAACATATATATGGATGTGACCCAAAGAGAATATATTTTGACACATTTTTCTCCTGTTTTTACCAACACAATTAAGAATTTGAAACATAAATTTACTTGTATGTGATTTATGGCTATGCTGCTTTTACTTTGGGACTGCTGGTCCCTTTAGTAGTTCATATGATCTGCTTATATTAATTTAGGCCTCAAATTATTATTCACAATTCATTTACGTTATTTACACAAAGTGTCTGTTTTAACAAGTCAAATTAAATAAAGTGGTGAAACGGCAATTTTTTCAGACAACACAGTAATAGAATATGTGAATGATCTGGATGCTTATCGGTACCTGAAAATTGCTCCTTCACCTATTGATCAAGGTGCTTTGATTCAACACTTTCTACAGTAAATTTGCCTTTATTGTAGACAGCTACAGTATGAGAACCACTTTTGTGAATGATTAAAGAAGAACCACAGCAGTTATTGCCGATATCTGCTACGGTACCGTCATAATAAATATCAGCATTACAATATTATTTCCTACAAAATTGGCCACAAATGTATTGAAATAAAAATGCTTCTATTTATATATTGTCCCATTGTATGTGACTCGTGGACAGTTCTGATTTATGTGTAAGTGAATTAAATCATGTGTGTGGTGTGTCTGTAGTGTAGTGGTGGGACTGGAGCATTTAGTAGAAATCCTGACTGCAGTTTAAACTAGGGATGAGTGGGTTTGGATCTCCGAGATCCGAAGCCCCCCGGGCTTCAGCATCCGAGTCCGGATCCGATTCTGGCTTGGGACTTCCCACCAAACTCGGATCCCAGAAAGAGGCAAAACATCATCATCCCGCTGTTGGATCTTGCAGGTTTTAGATTCCATATAACTAGCCACATGTCGCCACCATTTTCACTCCGGACTTGGGGGGTAGTTCAGACCTGATCATAGCAGCAAATTTGTTAGCAGTTGGGCAAAACTTTGGGGGTCATTCCGAGTTGTTCGCTCGCAAGTGAATTTTAGCAGATTTGCTCATGCTAAGCCGCCGCCTACTGGGAGTGAATCTTAGCATCTTAAAATTGCAAACGATGTATTCGCAATATTGCGATTACACACCTCGTAGCAGTTTCTGAGTAGCTTCAGACTTACTCGGCATCTGCGATCATTTCAGTGCTTGTCGTTCCTGGTTTGACGTCACAAACACACCCAGCGTTCGCCCAGACACTCCCCCGTTTCTCCGGCCACTCCTGCGTTTTTTCCGGAAACGGTAGCGTTTTTTCCCACACGCCCATAAAACGGCCTGTTTCTGCCCAGTAACACCCATTTCCTGTCAATCACATTACGATCGCCAGAACGATGAAAAAGCCGTGAGTAAAAATCCTAACTGCATAGCAAATTTACTTGGCGCAGTCGCAGTGCGGACATTGCGCATGCGCATTAAGCGGAAAATCGCTGCGATGCGAAGATTTTTACCGAGCGAACAACTCGGAATGACCCCCCATGTGCACTGCAGGAGGGTCAGATATAACGTGCAGAGAGAGTTAGATTTTGGTGGGGTGTATTCAAACCGAAATCTAAACTGCAGTGTAAAAATAAAGCAGCCAGAAACAATATAACCCACCCAAATCTAACCCTCTCTGCAAATGTTATATCTGCCTCCCCTGCAGTGCACATGGTTTTGCAAAGTTGTTGCTAAGATAAGGTCTGAATTACCCACCTTGTAGAGTGAGGGAGACAGACCTTGGTCTCTCTGTGGGTGGTGGTGTCGGATGAGGTCAGTATGTGCTCTTTAGGGGTGCTGTCCTGTATGCTGTTAGGGGTGCTGTGCAGGGGTGGTGTCCTGTAGTATCCTGTGCTGTTAGGGGTGCTTTACAGGGGTGTTTTGCGGTACTGGGATGCTGTCCTCTGGTGTCCTGTGCTGTTTGGGGTGCTGTCCTGGGGTGTCCTGTGCTGTTTGGGGTGCTGTACAGGCAGAGCCAGACTTAAGCAATATGATGCCCTAGGCAAGATTTTGGTTTGGTTTCCCTTAGCACCATCGCTAGTTGTGCATCTGATCCTGCACACCTTTCCAAGTACCATCACCCCTCACCCATAGCAGTCCTCATTTAGGTACTCCTACTCCCTTTATTTTATATAGGAACAGTGTGTACATTCAACGCACAGCCCAAAAAGGGACGTGTTCTTGCTGGGAAGGGGCATGGCCACATAATAGTACCCCAAATTGAAATTACGCCACACAGTAGTGCAACTTTATTCACATTTTATCATGCGATAGTGTCCCTTATTCACGTTACATCACACAGTAGTACCACTTTACCTTATATATGTTACTCCTCACAGTAGTACCCCTTATTCACATTACATCACACTAAATTGCTCCTTATTCACATTACACCACACCATAGTGCTCGTTATTCACATTAGACCACACAGTAGTGCCCTTTCTATAACTTATGCCACACAGTAGAGCACCTTATACACATAATGCCACACATTAGTAATGCATTTATACACATAATACCACACAGTAATGCCCCTTACACATATGACACACATTAATGTCCTTATAAACATAATGCACCTTACACATTATAACAACTTTTATTAATGCCCTTATACACATAATGTCTCTCACACATATGCCGCACATTACTAATGCCTTTATACACATGATGACACACATAATGTCCCTTACACATATGCCACACATTATTAGTGCCCTTATACACATAATGACAGACATAACACCCCTAACACATATGCTGCACATTATTAATGCATTTATACATGACACATAATGCCGAACACTACTGTACAACCAACCCACCCGCACACAGCACTCACATGGCCGCTAACACTGTGACCTCTGCCTCTGCTTGGATACAGATGTGTCCTCATACAACTTTCCTCAATATGCCATGCAGCAGATGCCTGGCGTGAGTCAGCTGGCAGCTCTGCTAACATTGGGGTGCCTTTTTTGTCGAAAATGCATCTTATTTTCATTACTATGTGGCTAGGATGCACAAGCAGCTTCTGCTGATTAAAAGATATGTGGCATGCCTATATTCTGTGTGCCACTGTGGCTGTATCTGCATATGAAATGCTACATTACAGTGATTTCCAGGAATAAACTGTAACATATACAGCCGAAGTCACACATCGAATATAGGAATGACACATATAATTTTAATCAGCAGAATCTGCTTGTGCACCTAGGCATACCAAATATCCTAGGCATTTGCATAGTCTACCTATGCCTAGGACCGACACTGTATACAGGGGTGCTGTCCTGTGCTATTAGGGGTGCTGTCCTGTGTGCTTTAAAAATAAAGGGGCACTGTCCTGTGTGCTATCAAAATAAAGGGGTGCTGTAAAAATAAAGGAACGCTGTGGCAGGGGTGTATCTAGGGGTCCAGGCGCCCCTGGCAAAGTAAGGGCCTGGCGCCCCCCATATTTGAAGTAGGGAAGGTGCATGTGCAAAAAAGGGACATGATCTTGTGGGAAAGGGGCATGACCATACAATAGTTCCCCCAATTCAAATTATGCTGCACAGTAGTAAACCTTATACACATCATGCCCACACAGTAGCAGTTCCCTTTACACATTATGCCCACATAGTAATTCTTATAACACTGAGGAGACATCAGCAGTGCCTGGCCTGTTTGAGGAGGCAATGCCACCCAAGGTCAGGTAGTATAATCAAATAGTAGTGCAAAGAAGTGCAGTGCAGCGCACTACCCAATGGTGAAAGTAGAAAAAAAAATCTTAGTGGCACTGTGTGCGCACACCTTCTGCGTGCACACACCAAAAAATGGGTGTGGCCACATGGGGCATGGCACATTAAAATCGGGGCATGATACACAAATGACCCCAATAGTCCCAGATACACATATGCCCCACAGTGCCAGATAAACACATGCCCCACAGTGCCAGATACACACATGCCCCCACAGTGCCAGATACACACATGCCCCCACAGTGCCAGATATGACCCCATAGTGCTAGATATGCCCCCACGGTGCCAGATACACATATGACCCCACAGTGCCAGATATGCCCCCACAGTGCCAGATACACATATGCCCCCACAGTCATATAGTCCTCGCCCCCTCCCAGCACATAGCCATAGTCCCCTACCAGTAAATAGCCATAGCCCCCACCTAGCAATAGCCGTAGTCCCCCCAGCGCATAGCTGTAGTCTCCACCTCTCCCAACACAGTCAAACAGTAGTCCCCACACCCCTCCCATCACATAACAATAATTCCTGGCAAGCATAGATAGCCATAGTCCCCCTCCTGCACATAGCCCCTCACCTCCCCAAGCACATAGCCATAGTCCCCCTCCCCCTCCCAGCACATAGCTGTAGTCTGCCCTCAG
Source organism: Pseudophryne corroboree (assembly GCF_028390025.1). Taxonomy (NCBI): domain Eukaryota; kingdom Metazoa; phylum Chordata; class Amphibia; order Anura; family Myobatrachidae; genus Pseudophryne; species Pseudophryne corroboree. Next base: position 510,081,222 of record NC_086449.1, read on the forward strand.
CACATAGTAGTAGTCTCCCCCACTCCCAGCACATAAGTAGCCTCCCCACACAGCACATAGCCCTAGTCCCCACCCAGCAGATGGCCGAAGTGTCTGGCAATACCTGCTGTGCCGAGCTGCTTGTGATGGAGGGCGGAGGATTGCTCAGCAGGCAGGAGATGACGCCGGTGTCCGGCACCGCACCAAACTAAGTTAAGAAACTGAAAATAAACTACAGCTTCCAGTAGCCCTTGCTGCCTGGAGCTCCCGACAGCAAGGGTTGCTGGGAGTTGTAGTTTATTTTCAGTTTCTTCCCTGTAGTGCATTGCGGTGTCGGACACCGGCGCCAGCTCCTGCCTGCTGAGCGATCCTCCGCCCTCCATCCCAGGCAATGCACAGGCAGCTCGGCACAGCAGGTATTGCCAGACACTATGGCTGAAGGGATTCCACCCATTGGCTGAGGGTGGCACCATCGGGTGGCGCCCCCTGCTCAGCTGGCGCCCCTGGTGAGTGCCATCCTGGACAATGGGTAGATACACCCCTGCGCTGTGGCCCTGTCTTTGTATGCTGTATAAATATAGAGGTGCTGTAAATATAAAGGAATGCTGTGGCCCTGTCATGTGTGCTTTAAAAATATAGGGGTGCTGTAAAAACAAAGGAATGCTGTGGCCCTGTCGGGTGCTGTAAAAATAAAGGAATGCTGTGGTTATGTCCTGTATGCTGAAAATATATAGGATTGCTGTAAAAATAAATTAACGCTGTGACCCTATCTAGTATGCTGTAAAAATATAGAGGTGCTATAAAAATAAAGGAACTCTGTGGCCCTGCCCTGTATGCTGTAAAACTATATGGGTGCTGTAAAAATAAAGGAATGCTGTGGCCCTTTTGGGTGCTAGCAAAATAAAGGAATGTTGTGGCCCTGTCCTGTATACTGTAAACATATAGGGGTGCTGTAAAAATAAAGGAATGTTGTGGCCCTGTCCTGTATGCTGTAAAAATATAGGGGTGCTATAAAAATAAAGCTATGGTGTGGCCCTATCGGGTGCTGTAAAAATAAAGGAACGCTGTGATCCTTTCATGTGCTGTAAAAATAAAGGAATGGTGTGGCCCTGTCTTGTATGCTGTAAAAATATAGGCATGTTGTAAAAATAAAGGAATGCTGTGGCCCTTTCGGGTGCTGTAAAAATAAATGATTGCTGTGGCCCTGTCCTGTATGCAGTAAAAATATAGGGGTGTTGTAAAAATAAAGGAACGCTGTGGCCCTGTCCTGTATGCTGTAAAACTATAGGTGTGCTGTAAAAATAAAGGAATGCTCTGGCCCTTTTGGGTGCTAGCAAAATAAAGAAATGTTGTGGCCCTGTCCTGTATGCTGTAAACATTTAGGGGTGCTGTAAAAATAAAGGAATGTCGTGGCCCTGTCCTGTGTGCTGTAAAAAAATAAGGCTGCTGTAAAAATAAAGGAATGCTGTGGCCCTGTTGGGTGCTATAAAAATAAAGGAACACTGTAGTCCTGTCAGGTGCTGTAAAAATAAAGGAACTCTGTGGCCCTGTTGGGTGCTGTAAACATAAAGGAACGCTGTGGCCCTGTCCTGTATGCTGTAAAAATATAGGGGTGCTGTAAAAATAAAGGAATGCTGTGGCCCTGTAAAAATAAAGGAATGCTGTGGGCCTGTCCTGTACACCGTAAAAATATAGGGGTGCTATAAAAACAAAGGAATGCTGTGGCCCTGTCGGATGCTGTAAAAATAAAGGAACTATGTTATCTTGTCCTGTATGCTGTTAAAATATAGGGGTGCTGTAAAAATAAAGGAACGCTGTGGCCCTGTATTGTGTTGTAAAAATATAGGGGTGCTGTAAAAATAAAGGAACTCTGTGGCCCTGTCGGGTGCTGTAAAAATAGAGGAATGCTGTGGCCCTTTCCTGTATGCTGTAAAAATATAGGGTTGCTATAAAAACAAAGGAACGCTGTGGCCCTTTCGGGTGCTGTAAAAATAAAGGAACTATGTTATCCTGTCCTGTATGCTGTTAAAATATAGGGGTGCTGTAAAAATAAAGGAACGCTGTGGCCCTGTTCTGTGTGTTGTAAAAATATAGGGGTGCTGTAAAAATAAAGGAACACTGTGGCCCTGTCGGGTGCTGTAAAAATAAAGGAATGCTGTGGCCCTGTACTGTATGCTGTAAAAATATAGGGGTGCTATAAAAACCAATGAACGCTGTGGCCCTGACCGGTGCTGTAAAAATGAAGGAACTATGTTATCCTGTCCTGTATACTGTTAAAATATAGGGGTGCTGTAAAAATAAAGGAACGCTGTGGCCATGTTCTGTGTGTTGTAAAAATATAGGGGTGCTGTAAAAATAAAGGAACGCTGTGGTCCTGTCAGGTGCTGTAAAAATAAAGGAACGCTGTGGCCCTTTCCTGCATGCTGCAAAATATAGGGGTTCTGTAAAAATAAAGGAATGCTGTGGCCCTGTTGGGTGCTGTAAAAATAAAGGAACTCTGTGGCCCTGTCCTGTATGCTGTAAAAATACAGGGGTGCTTTAAAAATCAAGGAATGCTGTGGCCCAGTCCTGTATGCTGTAAAAATATAGCGGTGTAAAAATAAAGAAATGCTGTGGCCCTGTTGGGTGCTGTAAAAATAATGGAATGCTGTGGCTCTGTCAGGTGCTGTAAAAATCAAGGAATGTTGTGGCCTTGTCCTGTATGCTGTAAAAATATAGGGGTGATGTAAAAATAAAGCAACGATGTTGCCCTGTAGGGTGCTATAAAAATAAAGGAATGCTATGGCTCTGTTGTGTGCTGTAAAAATAAAGGAATGCTGTGGCCCTGTTGGGGGCTGTAAAAATAAAGGAATGCAGTGGCCCTGTCGGGTGCTGTAAAAATAAAGGAACAATGTGGTCCTGTCCTGTATGCTGTAAAATAGAGGGGTGCTGTAAAAATAAAGGAACGCTGTGGCCCTGTTCTGTGTGCTGTAAAAATATAAGGGTACTGTAAAAATAAAGGAATGCTGTGACCATGTTGGGTGCTGTCAAAATAAAGGAACACTGTGGCCCTGTCAGGTGCTGTAAAAATAATGGAATGCTCTGGCTCTGTCAGGTGCTGTAAAAATAAAGGAATGCTGTGGCCCTGTTGGGTGCCGTAAAAATAAAGGAACACTGTGGCCCTGTCCGGTATGCTGTAAAAAATATAGGGGTGCTTTAAAAATAAAGGAATACAGTGGCCCTGTCAGATGCTGTAAAAATAAAGGAACACTGTGGCCCTGTCCTGTATGCTGTAAAAATATAGGGGTGCTGTAAAAATAAAGTAATGCTGTGGCCATGTCCTGTAGGCTGTAAAATATAGGGGTACTGTAAAAGTAAAGGAATGCTGTGGCCCTGTTGGGTGCTGTAAAAATAATGGAATGCTGTGGCCCTGTCCTATACACTGTCAAAATACAGGGGTGCTGTAAAAATAAAGGTATGCAGTGGCCCTGTCCTGTATGCTGTAAAAATATAGGGGTGCTGTAAAAATAAAGGAATGCTGTGGCCCTGTCGGGTGCTGTAAAAATAAAGGAACGTTGTAGCCCTGTTGGGTGCTGTAAAAATAAAGGAACGCTGTGGCCGTGTCCTGTATGCTGTAAAAATATAGGGGTGCTGCCTATCTGCCGTATAAATCCAGAGGCTCTGCCATATAATTCCAGGGGTGCTGCTGTACTTGATCCTAGGTTTAAAGTTTAAACTAAAGCCTAGAGCAGAATATGAAACAAGTTTCAACATCACAACCAGATTTGTGAAACATATAGCCACAAAGGTGGAAATGGAAATTCCAAGTTTGACAAAGCGTTTTCCAATAAAGTGGGGAGAGCCCACATTTGTGGCCAAAGTCAGTCAGACTCAGAAGAGACAGAATCATAATCCAGCGGAACGTGACATGGCAACATCTCCTACTTCATTTTCTCTGGCAACTGCCGGAGAAAACGAGATTTTCCAAACACACCTATGTCTATATGTCTGCCTTATAATTCCAGGAGTGCCCTGTCTGAACCCGCTCATCTCTAGTAGATATATCTTCTAGCATGCACTGTGTACCCAGCATTAGAGAGAGGTTCTTCTCAAATATTTCATGTTAGGAACTCAAATGAATGGCTCCAAGTCAACCTTAATTTTGATTTATCAATGTTCCACATTTTGAGATTATTTACAAGATGCGCATTTGTTGTACAGGGGCCCTCATTCCGAGTTGTTCGCTTGCTAGCTGCTTTTAGCAGCATTGCACACGCTAAGCCGCCGCCTACTGGGAGTGAATCTTAGCTTTGCAGAATTGCGAACGAAAGATTCGCATAATTGCGAATAGAAATTTCTTTGCAGTTTCTGAGTAGCTCGGGACTTACTCTACCACTGCGATCAGTTCAGTCAGTTTCGTTCCTGGTTTGACGTCACAAACACACCTAGCGTTCGCCCAGACACTCCCCCATTTCTCCAGCCACTCCCGCGTTTTCCCCAGAAACGGCAGCGTTTTTCCGCACACACCCATAAAACGGCCAGTTTCCGCCCAGAAACACCCACTTCCTGTCAATCACACTCCGATCACCAGAACGATGAAAAATCCTCGTTATGCCGTGAGTAAAATACCTAACTTTTGTGTAAAATAACTAAGCGCATGCGCTCTGCGAACCTTGCGCATGCGCAGTAAGCGACTAATCGCAATATAGCGAAACTCGGCAACGAGCGAACAACTCGGAATGAGGGCCAGGGTTCTTTTCTTTTCTTTCATAAATGTTTTTACCTTTATAATTGTACAATGAAAGGGCTGGGTAGGGTTATCGCAAAACCTTGCGGTGTTTGAAGAATAGAGTTTCAGTGATCTTGCATCGCATTAGCTTTCCATTGCACTGCAGCACTAGATGGTCCAGGAGCTCCTGTGAGGCACAATCAGTTACTGAATAAGGGCCCAGTATGGAGTCTCATGGTGGCTTACAGCCAGGAAGCTGTCTGGCTTGCCAGGCTGAGGTATGCTGGTGGCACAGAGGTTAGCATTGCTTCCTCCCACAGTCCTACTTGTAATATGAAATGAGTTTCGACTAGAGTGGCAAGCTCCACTAGGGCAGGGCTCAATAACAAAAAATTCCCTGCACAGTCCTGCGTAGTACTGTACCGAACTCACCTGAACTCAACTTGCCTGAACTGGAACTGCTGTGGGGGATCACGAGGGACTGCTAAAACATCTAAGGGGCTGCTTTATTTAAAAATAAAATATGAATAAAGTAAACAAGACACACAGGTATGCTCACATGCGTGTAAATGGGACACACAGGTATGCTCACATGCATGTAACTGGGAGCTGTAAAAAAATAAAATAAGGCATCTGCCACAAAATATCTAAATAAAAATGCAATAAAAAAAATGAAAAAAAAAAGAAACCCACAGGATTTTCACTAAATCGTTAGACTCCTTGGAGGGGAAAATATCCAATCTTCATCCTGTGGTATAAACCAGTTTATTTGCATCACAGCATTAAATCCGAGATTATCATAATCCCCTAAAATGGAGAAGGGGGTACAAATTCGGAGGTTTTGGCCCCTAGTTTTTCAGTTTATCCAGTAATGTGGTAATTATACATTTGCTTGGTTAAAGTCCTTTCTGTTGCACACCAAGATAGGAGTGGAGGTGAAAGCCTGTGCGTTGTTCCTGATTGCGTGTGCCTCTCTAATTTTTAATCACCTTCTTGACACTTTCCTCTTCCTCTTGCCTCGTCTCATAATGTGAAAAGTCATCAAATATGGAGGTGGTACGTTTGTTTCTAGCTATGATTCAGAGAACTTGGCATGCTTTTCCAAGGGGGACAACCTGTCACTGAAATTATTGGTTTATTAAACTGTGCATGTCCTGTTTAAACAACATAAGGGTGGGTTGGAGGACCCAAGGACAATCCCATCTTGCACCTCTTTTTTTTCTTCTTAGCATTATGTGCTCTTTGGGGCCTAGTTTACAAAACTGCCATTCTGTCTATCACTGCAGTGCCACTCCTAGATGGCCACGTGTTTGAGCCGCCAACTTGTGTCGCTTAGCTTAGTCATCCAGCTACCTCGGTGCAACCTTTGGGCCTTTAAATAATGGGCCTAATTCAGAGTTGATCGCAGCAGCAAATCTGTTAGCAGATGGGCAAAACCATGGGGGTCATTCTGACCCGTTCGCTCGCTGCGTTTTACCGCAGCAGAGCGAACAGGTCCCTGCTGCACATGCGCCGGCACCGTAGTGCGCCGGCGCATGCCAGATGGCCGAAGGCCGCAGCAGGGATGCGATCGCCTCTACCTGATTGACCGGCAGAGGCGATCGCTGGGTGGGAAGGGGCGGAACGGCGGCATTTGGCCGCCGTTTCATGGGTTTGGGGGCGGGCCGCAGCGGCTGTCACACGCAGCCGCTGCGGGCCGGGGAGCGATGAGTAGCTCCCGGCCAGCACGCTAAAGCTGCGCTGGCCGTGAGCTACTCTTGAAGTGCAAAGGCATCGCCGCTGTGCGATGCCTTTGCACTTCTTCGAGGGGGGGGCTAGCCCTGTGCTGGGCATCCCCCGCATGTCAGGGAAGAAGTTCGTAGCTGTGCTAAATTTAGCACAGCTACGATCAACTCGGAATGACCCCCCCCCCATGTGCACTGCAGGTAGGGAGGAAGATATAATGTGCAGAGAGAGTTAGATTTGGGTGTGTTCAAACTGAGTGTAAAAATAAAGCAGCCAGTATTTACCCTGCACAGAAACAAAATAACCCACTCAAATCTAATTCTCTCTGCAAATGTTATATCTGCCACACCTGCAGTGCACATAGGGGGTAATTCTGAGTTGATCGCAGCAGGATTTTTGTTAGCAGTTGGGCAAAACCATGTGCACTGCAGGGGAGGCAGATATAACATGTGCAGAGAGAGTTACATTTGGGTGGGTTATTTTGTTTCTGTGCAGGGTAAATACTGGCTGCTTTATTTTACACTGCAATTTAGATTGCAGATTGAACACACCCCACCCAAATCTAACTCTCACTGCACATGTTATATCTGCCTCCCCTGCAGTGCACATGGTTTTGCCCAACTGCTAACAAAGATCCTGCTGCGATCAACTAAGAATTACCCCCATGGTTTTGCCCAACTGCTAACAAATTTGCTGCTGCGATCAACTCTGAATTACCCCCAATATTGTGAGGTGTTCAGAACAGACTGGAAATCTATTTTATTGAGGTTAATAATACTGTAGGAACAAAATAAACCAACACCAAATTCTGTGATTTTAGCTGTTTTTATGTTTTCCCCCCCCAAAAAATAGAGATCCAAAGCTAAAACCCAAAAGGATGGTTTTGGCAAAACCAATCCAGATCCAAAACATGAACAGAGATCCAGATCCAAAATCAAAACAGGTGGTCATTCAGAGTTGTTCGCTCGTTGCCATTTTTCGCAATGCAGCGATTAGGTGGAAAATGCGCATGCGCATGGTACGCAGAGCGCATGCGTTAAGTAATTTTACACAAAACTTTGGAGATTTACACAAGCTCGAGTGACGTTTTTTCAACGCTCGAGTAATCGTAGTGTGATTGACAGGAAGTGGGTGTTTCTGGGCGGAAACTGGCCGTTTTCAGGGAGTGTGCTAAAAAACGCAGGCGTGCCAGGTAAAAACGCAGGAGTGGCTGGAAAAACGGGGGAGTGGCTGGCCGAACGCAGGGCGTGTTTGTGACGTCAAACCAGGAACTAAACGGACCGAGGTGATCGCAATCTAGGAGTAGGTCTGGAGCTACTCAGAAACTGCAAGGAATTATTTAGTAGCAGTTCTGCTAATCTTTCATTCGCATTTCTGCTAAGCTAAGATACACTCCCAGAGGGCGGCGACCTAACGTGTGCAATGCTGCTAAAAGCAGCTAGCGAGCGAACAACTCGGAATGAGGTCCAAAACCCGAAAAGTGTCTGGTGCACCCTTTCAGTCCAGGTTTAAACTCTTCTTTTAGCACCTTTTGAGTAAACTCTGTATCAATGGGGGTAATTCCAAGTTGATCGCAGCAGGAAATCTTTTAGCAGTTGGGCAAAACCATGTGCACTGTAGGGGGGGCAGATATAACATCTGCAGAGAGAGTTAGATTTGGGTAAGTTATTTTGTTTCTGTGCAGGGTAAATAATACTGGCTGCTTTATTTTTACACTGCAATTTAGATTGCAGATTGAACTCACCACTCCCAAATCTATCTCTCTCTGCACATGTTTTATCTGCCCCCCTGCAGTGCACATGGTTTTGCCCAACTGCTAAAAAATTTCCTGCTGCGATCAACTTGGAATTACCCCCAATGCTTTAAAAACAGACATTAAGGCAAGAGATTATGCTGAGTGTCAGCTGTGAGTCTGTATGTGTTCCCTAGAGGGGGCTCCAGAGCTGCCTTGATGAGATATTTTCTTGAGTGCCAAAGAGAGAAAGAGTCTGCATTCTTGAAGGGAAGCTCCAGGACCCAGGTAGAGACAAAGAGAAGTTAGTGATACTACTATAAGTCACAATTACAGTTCAAAAGTCCAGATGCTCCCAGTATGTTTGGATGTCCACCCTATGAGACATGTCTCCACCCTATGAGACATCTGAGAAGAGTGTGCATGTAAAGGCTGTCCACCTGTGAATACCGAATGTGATAGGACAAGGAAAAGGATTTGAGAGCAGATAATGTTAGCTGTCCCTGATAGTGCTAAGGCTGGAGAGTGACATGCACGGCCCTGATAATGCTAAAGCTGGAAAGGGATATGCAAATAAGATTGTCAACTCTGCATTATTATGTGATATGTCACAATTGTAACTTAAGCAACCCATATTTTTTCTGGAGATAAAGATGTCATAAAAGCAAATATTTCACCAGAGAAATAGCTCAGTGCCCAATGATTTGTCAGTTGTGTTTTTACTACACTACCATACCTATGCCTGGTTCCCTCGTAACTGTTGCAAAACCTACATGTGAAGATGCATCCTTCAATCATAGAACCATCTACAAATAAGAGGACTGAGCTAATCTTAGATGGTATGTAAAATTCCTAACTAAGGTACAGTAGATGCTAGAAGGTACGTACAAAACCACTCACAGAAGGAAAAGCCACTACACTTATTTTCTTTTTTTAAAGAAACACTTTTTGTTATCTTTATTTTGTTGATATATTTACCTTACATAAATATATGCACAGTGTACAGAGAATTATAAAATAAAGTCTTATGTGAATGGTAACAGTTGTAATGAGCAAACTATGGGGTCTACAGTATGTACTAAGCCTAGGATGGAGATAAAGCAGATGGAGATAAAGTACCAGTCAATCAGCTCCTAACTGCCATGGTACAGGTTGAGTTTGACAAATGACAGTTAGGAGCTGGTTGGTTTGTACTTTATCTCCATCCACTTTATCTCTCTCCAAGGCAAAGTACACAGACCTTTGTGTGACAAGTAAGGTCATTCACTTCTTTATCAAATGTTTGTTTTAAAGGGGCATTAAAGGGACTTTTTTAAAGGGGCAATCAATTTACAAGGTAAACCCATGCCTTGTAAGTGATTTCTCCTTTAAAAAAAGTCAGTGTTCGGCCAGCATCCTGCTCAGCTGCTGATCTCGGGCGGCTTTACATCCGGCCTAATGTTTCTTTACAAAAAACAGTTAAAACAGCCACTTAGCATCTTTCTAGTTACTTTGGCATCATATTTGTGTACATTTTGTGTCTGCTTTGGAGCTATGTTCTGTACAACTCCTTGGGCGGGATGTATTGCCACCTGAGTTTGGTGACCAAGTGGGATGCTTGCCAAACTCGGATGTTTTTTAACGGGACAATCACAATGCAAAACCATGACCTGTAAGTGATTGCCCCTTTAAAAATAATGTCTGAGTTTGACCGGCAACCCGCATGGCCACCGAACTCGGGTGTCATTACATACCTATATGTCCTGTGAAATGAGGACAATGTCCAGAAGCTGTAATATTCCAAAGATGAAAAATTAGCTAATAGTACGGATGTGGCATATAAGGTCATAAGAACATTCATCATGTTCATATTCATAATATTGACAAGCGTAGCATGTGGACATTGAACATGTTGACACTTATCATGTGGACACTGCTAAAAGGTTGGCATAACAGAATGGAAACAAACCATCCCTGGTGGTCTAGTGGTGACTTATGTGGTCCCAACAGTAGCAGCATCTACAGCGGTGGCTTTTGAGTCCCTCTGGTCATGTTTGGAGCAGTTCTGATGAGTGGCATTTCGGTGAGTATTCTCCCACTATCCATAACTCTTATCCATACCCAGAACCGGTGCTAGGGTGTTCGGCGCCCCCCTGCAAACTATAAATTTGCGCCCTAATTACAAAGAGACAGCACACATAATACCCCTTGTAGTAGTGACACTTACACACGTAGCGCCCCTTGTAGTAGTGACGCTTACACACATAATGGCCCCTGTAGCAGTGCTGCTTAGACACGTAATGCCGCCTGTAGCAGTGACGCTTACACATGTAACGCTCCCTGTAATAGTGACGCTTACACACGTAACGCCCCCTGTAGCAGTGCCGCTTAGACATGTAACGCCCCCTGTAGCATTGTCGCTTAGACATGTAACGGCCCCTGTACCGGTGCCGCTTAGACACATAAGGCCCCCTGTACCAGTATCACTTACACATGTAACGCCCCCTGTTGCATTGCCGCTTAGACATGTAACACCCCCTGTACCGGTGCCGTTTAGACACGTAAGGTCCCCTGTAGCAGTGACGCTTACACACTTAACACCCCCTGTAGCAGTGACGCTTACACATATAACGCCCCCTGTAGCAGTGACGCTGACACACGCAACATACCCTGTACCAGTGTCGCTTAGACATGTAACAGCCCCTAAACCAGTGATGCTTACACACGTAACGCCCCCTGTAGAATTGCCTCTTACACATGTAACACCCCCTGTACCAGTGCCACTTACACACGTAATGCCCCCTGTATCAGTGCTGCTTAGACCCCTGTACCAGTGCTGCTTAGACACGTAACGCCCCCTGTAGCATTGCCGCTTAGACACATAACGCACCCTGTACCAGTGCCACTTAGACTTGTAACTCCCCCTGTACCGGTGCCGCTTAGATACGTAAGGCCCCCTCTACCAGTAAAGTTTACACACGTAACGCCCCCTGTAGCAGTGACGCTTCGACATGTAACGCCCCCTGTACCGGTGCCGCTTAGACACGTAAGGCCCCCTGTACCAGTAACGCTTACACACGTAACGCCCCTGTAGCAGTGACGCTTACACGCGTAATGCCCCCTGTAGCAGTGCCGCTGACACACGCAACGCCCCCTGTAGCAGTGCCGCTTACACACGTAATGCCCACTGTACCATCGCCGCTTAGACATGTAACGGCCCCTGTACCAGTGATGCTTACACGCGTAACGCCCCCTGTAGCAGTGCCGCTTAGACATGTAACGCCCCCCTGTACCAGTGAGGATTAAACACGTAACTCCCCGGTACCAGTGATGCTTACACATGTAATGCCTCGTGTAGCAGTGACGCTTACAAACATAATGCCCCCTGTAGCAGTGACGCTTACACACGTAACGCCCCCTATACCAGTGGCGCTTACACACGTAACTCCCCTTGTACCAGTGCCGCTTACACACGTAATGCCCCCTGTACCAGTGCCGCTTACACATGTAACGCCCCCTGTACCAGTGCTGCTTACATACGTAACGAACCCTTGTATCAGTACCACTTAGACATGTAACGCCCCCTGTACCAGTGCCACCTAGACACGTAATGTCCCCCTTTGCCAGTAACACTTACACACGTAATGCCCCCTGTACCAGTGCCGCTTAGATGTGTAACGCCACCTGTACCAGTGCCGCTTACACACGTAACGCCCCCTGTACCAGTGCCGCTTACACACGTAACGCCACCTGTACCAGTGCCGCTTAGACATGAAACACCCCCTGTACCAGTGCCGCTTAGACACGTAACGCCCCCTGTACCAGTGACGCTTAGACACGTAATGCCCCCTGTACCAGTGACGCTTACACACGTAAATCCCCCTGTACCAGTGCCGCTTAGACATGTAACGCCTCCTGTACCAGTGCCGCTTACACATGTAACGCCCCCTGTACCAGTGCCACTTAGACATGTACAGATGGGTCCTCCGTTATCTTGGCTGGCTAAGGCGTTAGTCATGATTGGGCATACACAGCGTGCAAGGACGCAGGGAGGCGCGCCTAGTCACAGGGAGGCGCACAGAGCGTTTGTCATTACCTTTAAGTGTAATACCTGTAATCATCCACCAGATGTCGCTTTTTACAATCACCACTGCGCATGCGTGTGGTCTCCTGTAAAATACTATACTGAAATACATAGTAAGAACTACTTTTCTAGTGCGTCTCATTACGCTACATTATTTCATACAGTATATACAGTACAGATGCAAATAGTACAGCATATACAGATGCAAACAAATGTGATAAAGCCACAATATGGCCCATTTACAGTACTTTAGGAATATGTGAGCGTCCAAGTCCCGGAGACAAATCAACATAAAACCAGTAGTGTACACAGACGCAAATGGACGTGTTACAAGTACATTGTTGCCTATTGATGTTAGGGATATTGTATGTTAGCATCCTAATCCCGTAGCCATTACCGCATAATCAAAACCAATGGACTTATTCATCTGTCAGCGGCGAAGTGCCCGAGTGGTGAAGTGTTCCGCTTCTCATGCTTAGAGTCCCGGGTTCTATTCCTAAAGTATGAATGCATCTTAGTTTCTTCCAGACACTTTATTATTTTTTTAATCTTTATATCTATCGTACTGTAGTATACTTTCACATTCAATACAAGTGTGCACACAAGTTTTACATAAAGCAGGGCAAAGCTGCAGGAGCATTTCTACTGTTAAGGTTCTATGCACCGTACGGTACACATACAATTCTGTAGCAGGGCAGACTCAATTGAAATGGCTACCTCCTGTGACTCCTTGCCCCATGGAGGCACTCAGTTACGGAGCAAGTAACAGCACAGGTTTTGCAGGCTATGGGCCAATGCTGAAGAAGCGTCACAATCCCCTAGCTAAAATACACAGGGGCGATAGGGATAAGTGAGCTCTATGCACATTACGGTACACCAGACTCAATCGCATAGCAAACTGACAAAATGTCCGCCGCCCAATACCCCCCACATCGTGGCAGTCCTCAGCTATGGAGCGAGTGATAGTATAGGTTTTGCAGGCTCTGGGCCAACGCTGAAGGAGTGTCACAATCCCCTAGCTAAAATACACAGGGGTGGTAGGGATACCCCCATCCTACTTTCCCCTTCCTTCCTGGGAGCCTGCACAGTTCATGCAGTAGACAGGGAGGGAGTTCAGATCAGGTTACAAGACATGTGCAACAGTATACAATGTAGGAAAATCACATAGAGAGCTGCAGTCATGTTGATACTGTGTAGATGTGTAAATAGTACTGTAGCAGTGATCCCTTCTCATTAAGTACAACACAGATTCTCACAACTCAGATTCTCTAATGCCGACGATCTACAATACTGTGTTGCTCGAACAGTTAGTTGCGTCAGAATTCACTAATTTATATTTACTGGTACTGTATATCTGCGGGTGCTCATTACCGCTGTGTTTTGTATATAGTGCAATGAGTTGCTCCTGCAGATTTACTGATTTATGTGAAACCTGTGTGCACCCTTCCATTGAATATATTACAAAGAAAAAAATAATAATAAAGTGAATGTCACGGGTACACACACACTAAAAAAGGTTAGCTCTTTGGGAATCGAACCCAGGACTCTCAGCATGGGAGGTGGGGGCCTTCATCGCTAGCCCATGACGCTTCATGAAAGATTCACAAGTTCATGTGTAAAAGTACTACAAAGAGCGATTCCTTTCCATTGGTGTTGGTTTATGCCTTAGGGGACTCGGACGCTCATACATGTATTTCAAAAGCACTGTATTTTCCACTGCCTCAGACTACCACCATTGCCCTTCCCCCATGGGAGCCTGTACAGTTCATGCAGTAGACAGGGAGGGAGTTCTGTTCAGGAACAATACACAAATGCCGACGATCTACAGTACTGTGTTGCTCAGTTAGTTGCATCAGAATACACTAATTTATATTTACTGGTACTGTATGTCTACGAGTGCTCATTACTGCTGTGTATTGTATATACTGGAATGAGTCGCTCCTGCAGATTTACTCTGATTTATGTGAAACCTGTGTGCACCCTTCCATTGAATGTATTACAAAGAAAAAATAATAATAATAAAGTGAATGTCACGGAAACACAAAAATAAAAAGGTTGGCACTTCGGGAATCGAACCCGGGACTCTCAGCATGGGAGACGGGAGCCTTCATTGCTAGCTCACGATGCTGCATGGAAGATTCACAAGTTCATGTGTAAAAGTACTGCAAAGAGCAATTCCTTTCCATTGGTGTTGGCTTATGCCTCAGGGGACTCGGACACTCATATTTCAAAAGCACAGTATTTAGTGCACTGTACATACTTTAAAGTCAATGAGCTACATTATTCCTTTTACACACATTAGTTGCATCTGCATACACAATCTTTAGTTGCATCTGCATACACAAGTGTTTTAACATGTTTGTTTGTTTCTGTATAAACTATTTATTTTTTTAACCCTCTCTCCGTCTGACCATTGGTCACCATCTATTAACATTACAGTCATCACTGACCATTTGCCAGAGCTTGCAGATCAGTCCGCCGCTATTCGATCTAAATTACTGGATTAGTGGAGCATTAGCCACCCAGTGGTGGAGATGTGTATTGCATGCTGAGTATCTAGTCGCACCTCAACGCGCCTGTCCATGATTAAACTCAGCAAACTAAGCGATCGCCTTGGTGTGACTAAACCTCTGTCTAGGCGCAGAAAGAGCCAAGACAACGGAGGACCCATCTGTAATGTTCCCTCTACCAGTGCCGTTTACACACATAACGCCCCCTGTACCAGTGCTGCTTACACATGTAATTCCCCCTGTACCAGTGCCGCTTAGACACGTAACGCCCCCTGTACCAGTGCCGCTTATATACGTAACGCTCCCTGTACCAGTGCCGCTCAGACATGTAATGCCCCCTGTACCAGTGCCGCTTGCACATGTAACTCCCCCTTTACCAGTGCCGCTTAGACATTTAACGCCCCCTGTACCAGTTCCGCTTAGACACGTAATGATCCCTGTACCAGTGCCGCTTAAACCCCTGTACCAGTGCTGCTTAGACACGTAATGCCCCCTGTACCAGTGACTATTAAACATGTAATGCCACCTGTACAAGTGCAGCTTACACACATAACGCCCCCTGTACCAGTGCCGCTTACACACATTATGCTGCAGTCACACACACACAGATACAGATACACACACCACATCTATATATATATATATATATATATATATATATATACACACACACATACATACTGTACATACATTACACACATACACAGTCACACATATATACAGTATATACACACACTTGCTCTCTTTCCAAACACTTACCTAAGGAAGTCTGGCTGGCTGAAGCTGTAGCAGCTCATCCTCCTGCTGTAGCCTGGTCCCGTCTAGCTCCGCCCTTTATTCCCATCTAACACCGCACCCTTTTGGATCCCACCTGGCCAGTGCACTGTCACAGGGGGGAGGGGAGAGGAGGCTTGGTGCTGCCGGCACCGCTGCATGTCATAGTGTGACAGCAGCAGGCAGCAGCAGCAGGGACATCAGCAGCAGCTCAGCACAGGAATGTAGAGCAGTGAGAGCGCCTCTCCAGCCTTGCGCCTCCCTGCACTGCATCCCTTTGCTGAGCGGCTAGCGCCAGGCATGTCTATACCCTTAAACCTCCACCTAGTGCCTAAGCTTAACCTCCTCCCATCATATCCCTAACTTCCCCTAGTGTCTAACCCTAACTTTCCCATCCCACAGCCTAACCCCAATATCGACACACTGAGAATGTTGGGATTTCACATGTCGACTTTATGATTGTTGGGATTTTAAATGTTGACCAGTGGTGGCAGCACTGTTTACATAGTACAGAGGGGGAGCCGGTTAGCACATATCAAATACATGCAGAGATGTATGTAACATATGTGTAGACAGCAGGTCTCCGGGGATCGGAAGCGTGCAGCATCCTGGACTCAGTATTTGGCATAACTCTCCTTCTAAGCCTGCCCCCGAGACTCCTATTTGCTAGGTTTCACTGGGGCGAGCTTTGAAGGAGACTGAAGCCGAAAGCTGCGCCATGAGAGCAGCGGCTGCTGTGGTAGAAACAGCGCTGCAATCCCTGAGAAACTTCAGCTAGCACATATGTTACATACAGTACATCTCTGCATGTATGTTGCTATGTGCTAACAGGCTCCCCCTCTGTACTATGTAGTCGGTGCTGCAGTCCTGGGTGTTGACCATATGACTGCATCCCAATATCAATCCACGGTGTAAATATATATATTTTTTATTCTTTTGTTCATATTGAAAGCTTTACTTGGCATTTAAAATCATTGTTGTATAGGATGTTCCAAAAAGGTGTTGGCAAATAGAAATCAATTTCCCATAATGAGTACAGAAGACTGTGAACTAGACATTCCACTGATCCTGGGATGTGGATGGGAGGAGGTATTCTGTAAACAGGATTGGAAAAGTGGAGGGAGTTGTGTCACATAACATAACTCACACAAAGCAGTTCTGATATTAGTGATTAGAGAACACCAATTATGCTTTGGTTTACTGTACATCCACACCTCTCTTCTTCCTTTATCTAGAATACCTGACATATAATTTGCTATTTCTGTCACTCGAAGATACCTTGAACAAATATTTACTCAGTGGTAAATGTGTTCGCCCCGACCACATAGGCCTGTGCTTGCCTATTTTTGTCTGAGCTAAATATACCTGTCTACCTGTGACCCTGAATTTGGCTAATAACCTGAGAATGCTGCGTTTATAACTGTAACTATGTTTTATTAGGCTGTTTATTTAAAAATGAGAAATGTTATTTAATGAAAAATAAGACCCATCATTGTTTTGTCATTCTACAGCAAATTGTTGTATAAAATTACAATCTCTTGTCCTGTGTGTTTAAAACATAGGGGCTACTGGTGAGTTGAATCGATGTTAGTCGTGCCACACATAAAAATAACTACGCCCACATGCTGAGTCTGAGGCATATCAATGTGTTTAGTTCTGCAGCAGTCAGGAATGCACCATGGGGGGTAATTCAGAGTTGATCGCAGCAGCAAATTTGTTAGCAGTTGGGCAAAACCATGTGCACTGCAGGGGAGGCAGATATAACATGTGCCGAGAGAGTTAAGCTGGGTACACACTAATAGATATATCTGCAGATCAATTGATCTGCAGATATATCTATGGACGGATCGAGCAGTGTGTTGAGCATACACACTGCCCGATCCGTCGGGGACTGACGTCATGAACTGGGCGGGCGTGTACACACGCCCGCCCAGTTCAGCTGTCAATCACCGCCGGCCGCCGCAGCATGTGTACGGGCGGTCGGCCGGCCGACCGCCCCGTACACACACAGCGACGCGCCAATATATTGGTAGATATATTGGCTGTCGGCTGTGCTGCGCGGCCGACGCGATATGTCTGTGAACGACGGAGTTCACAGACGTATCGGCCATACACACTGGCCAACGGTCCCGCGATATATCGGCCGTTCAAGAGAACAGCCGATATATCGACCAGTGTGTACGGGCCTTTAGATTTGGGGGGGTTATTTTGTTTCTGTGCCAGGTAAATACTGGCTGCTTTATTTTTACACTGCAATTTAGATTTCGGTTTGAACACACCCCACCCAAATCTAACTCTCTCTGCACATGTTATATCTGCCTCCCCTGCAGTGCACATGGGGGGTCATTCCGACCCATTCGCACGCAGCGGTTTTTGGCTGCAGTGCGAATGGGTACGGACTGTGCATGCACGGTGGCTGCTGTGCACGTGCACGATGTTGCCCGGTGACAGAGGTCGCTGGGTTATGTCGCGTCTAAAGAAGAAAGCGGTTGCAGGATGGACCGCAAAGAAGATTGACAGGACGGAGGCATGGCTGGGCGGATCCGGACCGTTTGGAGCCGTTTTCGGGGAGTGTTGAGTATAACGCAGGCGTGTCCAGGAGAACGGAGGGCGGAGGAGTGACGTCAAAGCCGGGCCCATCATCGCTGGATCCATCGCACAGGGTAAGTATGTCCAGCCCTAGTCTACTTTTGCTTGAAATTGTTTTAGCTTAGCAGGGCAGCACAAGCGATCGCAGTCCTGCTAAGCTAAAATACACTCCCCTATAGGTGTGGACTATTGATCACAGCAGCAGCAGCAGCAAAAAGTTGCTGGCTGCGATCAACTCCGAATGACCACCATGGTTTTGCTCAACTGCTAACAAATTTGCTGCTGCGATCAACTCTGAATTAGGCCCCATGTTTACATTAGGCATACTTACACCCAGATACAGAACATGACTCATACCCAGCCTGTCCATGTGCAATAGTAAAGTGTTTCAGCATTTGTTTGATAGTGAAAAGTGCAGCGACTATTACCCGTGATTTTAATAATAATGATAATAATAATAATAACACAGCAGGTTTAGGGGGGTATTCAACTAGCCGTGGTAAATGGTTTGCCGGGGGGCTATTTAATTATCCCCGATGTGGAGCACTCCCCCCCCCCCAAAGCTGACACTTATCTGGGATTATGCTTCACGTGCCTCGGGCATGCAAAGCATAATCCGTGATAAATTCCCCATAGACCCAAGATAAGTGGCGTGAAAATACATATGTCTGCGGCTTTTCGTGTGATCTATGTATTTTTGGGTGTTTTTGGATAGGGCAATAAAAAAGTGTGAAAAACTGCACTATCATGTGTAATAATTTTCTTTATCAGGTACAAATAAAAGCAGCAAAAATGTATCAAAACTATGCCAACATGGGTCCCACAGTCACATTTTTGTATTCTGCATTGAGTTCTTCGTAAATGGTTGTGAGCTAATGCAATTGGAAAAAAACATTGTGTAAATCTGTCACACTGTCACCAAATAAAGGTAAACTGTTATTTTGTTCTGGCACAGTCAACTATTAACATCCAGAATTGTGAATTTGTGTCTCCAATAATGAGGATACTTACACAATCAACATATTATGCTCACTGTTTAATTCAAACAGTCATTTTTAACAGCAAGCGATGAGTCATTATGAGATGGTTAATTTACATAATCCTCCAATTTAACACTAATGATAGATTTTTCAAGAGAATTAGTGAAGGAATGCACCATGATTAATCTAGCCATTATGTAGTTATACATGCTTCATAGGCATTAGTAAGTAGTTCACTGCAGAACTGCAAGCTACAAGCAGGCGTGATAGATACATGCAGACGCTCTGAAGAGTTCTCGTGCAACCTCCAGTTATGACTCATTCCTCCAATAAAATATATATACATGTATCTACAGAGCAGAGAATGTCATCTTCAACAAATAATCCTGCAGAAATCTGAACAGTAGTTTTAGTAAGAAACATCAATGGATTCCATCACTAGATAAATATTTTCAAGTAATGATCACAGACACAATTCATTTGGAATAGCATAAAGTTGTTTGCCAAAATAATAGTAGAAAGTGGATGTTGTTTTTCTTATACATGGACAGTATCACAGAATGCTGCAATTATGGCTAATGTTCTGCATTATCTTTGACACTCTTCTGGCAGTTTCCACTCAGAGAGTAACTGCGTTTTGTCTTTTGTGGCTATTAAACTACAGTTGGAGAAACCTTAAAGGATATGTCTGTAATTTATAAGCATAGTTACAGTAGAACAAGGACACATGTGTTACAGCCTTAAGCTTCAATTAGACATTTCATGAATAAATTCCTGAAATGGGTCCCAACCTAGTTTGACGTGCAAATGATTGCAACTTTAAAAAATGAGCAGACTCGCACAAAGTCCCGCACCTCCAGCAACTCGCAGACTATTACATGAAGTCCATATGGTCATATATAATTAGTCATATGGTTTACCCTGTGAATAACTGCCAGATTCAATTAGCTGCGGGAATCCTTCGCACCAAGCCCCAGAGGGTGGAATTTTCCTCAAAACCTCAGGAGCTGTGTTGAAATACATCATCTGCATTTAGTTCATTTTACACAGAAACAGTGGATAAAAGGCTACGTTATTGAATAGGTCAGGGTGTTAAACCTGGGGCCTTCCCCACGCAGTGAAACTTGCACATAAATGAATATGCCTCATATTGTTTGTATTAAATGCAGGGGTTAAAGTGAGCCAGACGTGGGCGTAACTGCATTCAGTCAGATCTATTTGGAGATGGACCAAGTTCCACCTTCTTCGGTTCACATAACCTAGAATGTCTGCCTGGTGCCCAGGGAGATGCTGGGCACTCGCTGAGATTTTGTTACCAGCAAGTGCACGGCTCTTTCCCTACAGCGACACCCGGATGCAGGAGTTCGCTAATGAGCGCTGGTTCCATCTTCCAAGTCCCGCAGTGTGCACTATGGGAGAGACGTCATGATGCCTCTCCCATAGTTCCAAGGATCGTGTGCCAGATGAATGGCAGCGGTCGTATGCTGGAGTGGAACTTAAGGTAAGTATTGTTTTTTGTGTGTGTGTGTGTAAGGGGCACTACTACAGCGGGCACTACCAAAGGGACATTAATACTGGGAGCATTACAGGAGGCACTTATACAGGGGGTATTACCAAAGGGGCATTAATATTGGGGGCACTACTACTGGGGGCAAAACTACAGGGGACATTACTGGGGCACTACTACAGGGGGCATTACCAAAGGTGCATTAATACTGGGGGCACTCCTACTGAGGGCAATACTAGGGACAATACTACAGGGGGAATTACTACTAGGGGCACTACTAATTAAGACACTGCTACAGGGGGCATTACTATGGGCAATACTAATAGGGACAACACTACAGAGGGAATTACCACTGGGGGGCATTACTAATGGGGGCACTACTGCAGGAGGCATTACTACGGGGGGGGGGCAATACTAATGGGGCACTGCTTAAGGGGCATAACTCTTGGGGGCATAAGGGCCACTGCATAAGTGGCACCATTACTATGGGCTCTGCATAAGGGACACCACCACTATGGGCTCTGCATAAGAGACATTACCACTGTGGGCATTGCACAAGGGGCACTACCACTACAGTGGGCATCACATAAGGGGCACTACTTCTGTGGACATTGTATAGGGGGCACTACTGCTGTGGACATTATGTGTATTAGGGGCACTACTACTGTGGGCATTGTGTATAAGAAGCACTAATGTGGGCATTGTGTAAAAAGGGCAGTACTGTGTGTCATATTATGAATAAGGGACACTACTATGTTGTATAATGTGAATAAAATTGTGCTACTGTGCGATGTAATGTGAATTTGGGATACTATTGTGTGACCACGCCCCTTTCTTTTTGAGACCACACCCCTTGTTTTAAAATGCACACTGTGGGTGCCGGGGAGGGGGGTGAGTTCCACCACCTCTCTAGGACTACTTTAAGCAATGATTAAATTACACACTTAAAAAAATATGAAAGGTTATCCAGTCAAAAGTTTATTGCTGTGGCTTATTACATTTTTTTTTGGATTGTAAAGCAACATTGCCAAAGAAAAATAATGTAATCATATTTAGGGGGTCTATATATTAAAATGAGACAAGTGTTTCATCTGTATTTTCACTGACAGAAGGGCTTTTCTCAACGTTTATCAATTTATCAAGAGATTAACAGTGGAGAAATCAGAGTGTCGTTTACCTTAATTTTAAGATGGCATTGCCCTATACCCAGCAAAGGGTACTTGCAATGCCAGAATAGATTTGCTTTCTTATGGCCAGGTCAAACAACTGTGGTGAATATGTGTTACAACAGAGGTGAACGGGTGGTGGACAAGTGTTTATGAGTTTCTGATTTTCATAGTTCCACATATAAATGAGTGTTAAAAATTTGGTAAATCTATAGAGCATAAATTTGAGATGTCTTTATGTAAGTAAATACAGTATTAATCCATGGTTCTTGGCGTTACCCGAGGAGCACCCGTAGCAGATATGGTAAAAAGTGACAGGACCATTTTTGTAGTTTATTAAACTGCAGGTGTGATCCAAATTTTGATCTGATTGTCTGTTTGGGTGTTATCGTTCATGCAACGCCAGTCACGTATCAGTAATTACGTCATTATGTCAAACCCATGTTCATCCCTTTAGGGGAGATTTATTAAAATTCTGATTATCTAGTTTTCCTATTTCCCACCTGCAGAATACCTATGCTAAATTTCAGCCTCCTATCGGGAAGTAAGAGAATTAGTGATAAGTCAGTTAGTCAGTCAGTGAGGGCTTTCACATTTATATATATATATATATATATATAGGTTATGTGTATTCATTATACTGCAACCTCTGCAGTGACTTAAGCTGGGTAGGAATACATACTCTATGCTAACGGTTGGGATGCCAGCGGTCACTTGACTGACCGTGGAATCTCGACATTGAAGATCCCAACATCAGAGGGGGTAAGTATTGCTTACCCCCCTCATCCCCTACCCTAACCTAACCCTCGGAGGATGGCAGCTAGGACTTTCCCCCAAGGGGATGTTGGCTTTGGCTAACCCCTCTAGTGCCTAACCCCAAACCTGTACTGCGATATTCACCTTCGGGATGCTGGCTGTAAGTGATCTGGCGCCGGTCTCCTGAGTGGTTTTGGGATTCTGGCGTCGGTCACATGACTGTCAGCATCCTGACAGCTGGGATGCTAAATGCATTCTGCTGGGTACACTCTGTAGTGATGGACATTCATTCCAATATCTGAATGTATGCCCTTGAGCCCAGATGGAGTGTAAACACTGTAACGAGTTTAATGAAGAATGGAATGATCATGTTCGAGAATTACAAATAGCAAAGCTGCACTAAGGAAATATTCACCGTCTTGCATGAGGAGCTCACCACCAAAGATCTTAGAGCACACCATCCTCTAACGGTAAATTTAATAATGCCTGGGCACTGTGTATAGTTCCAACTAATTGAAAGACAACTATTAAAAAAAAAAAAAAACTCCTTGTAGTGGAACACAGACAACTTAAACAAGCTTAAAATACACATAGGAAAATAAAATCTATAATTTATATTGTCATATGCAAGAATAGCAGTAGCCTCTGTGCTACTTACACACTGGGACAGGACTCAGGAGGACTCTGGGTGTGTCTCTCTTTCCAGATCCTCATTAGGTAACAGGTTACATATGACCCAGACACCCAGGCAGGGAGGAGAAGTTGGGATCCCTGTGTCACTTACAGCTCTCTCCACCCTCCTATCTCTCTGGGGTAAAGTATGTCCTGTGTCTCCCCTAGTTATGACATTAAGAAAAGACATTTGTATTAACCATAAGTCCATATTAGTCCCAACTATGTATTGCTGTCAATGTCCAGTTTCTAAAACCATCTTTCATATAATTATAGGTCTTAGTACAGAAGTGAGGTAAATAGATGCCTCATCTCCTGAGTACTGTAAGCATAGCAACACATATGAACTAATCTCTAAGAAGAATGTGAAGACCACAGTGGCTTAGTCTTAAGAAGCTAAAAAAGTGATGTGCAGATGTAAAATTCTCATTGAGTTGATTGATATTAAATTATTTAAAAAGCAAACGAGAGGCATTTAAACCATGCTGTGGAAGTACATATATTTAATGCAGTACAGTATGTGTCCCCAGACACTTACAATCCACCACGATTTGTATATTGCTTTATGTTAATGTGATGAGAAGTTTATATTTTGATTTGATGTATGCACATTCGAACCTACATTAGATTTATTTATTTTTTGCAATTGTATTTTCTTGTCTAGCATGGCATGGCTAAATCCCTCAGTATATCTGAAAGCCATACTGAAAGGTACATAAGACTGAATCCATTATCCACTCTCATCTTCTGTGACATTTTTCTCCTCTAGGATTATACCCATCATAAGTTCTTCTGCTATTGCCCTGCTTCTGCACTTCAGATAAAAACCATCATTACAGTATATGTATTTTACCATCACCCTGACTGTCTAGAACCACACATGGTACTGTACAGATAAACCTACTACTTTTCCTCTTTCAATTCAAATAATTTTTAATTGAATCAATTTCTAGGTTTTTGAATGACTCATTACAGGTAAATGAAATGGTGTTATCATGAAGTACTAGGAAACCTATACAGTATGAATGATTTTCACCCATACACTGTAATGTGTCAGCATCCTCTGCTCTAGAAGCTTATACTTAGGTTACTATGGAAACAGTCTAGCGCTTGGTTTTCTGCATTCACAGAATAACATCCCCTTGCTGTCTTATTGATTTGAAAAGTCATTGTACCAAAGCTGTGACATCAAACCAAATAGGGGATCTGTCCTCTCCTATCAATACATGATTGCAGATCTTCTTATGCAGACCAGCATGTTGATGAAAAGGAGCTTTGTTATCTTTGCTTTCATGGCATATGAAAACATCTGAAGAGTAGAACAATAACAATCACCAGGTAACTTTGTCTTTCACATCAGGTGCAGCAGATGGGAATATGGCACATTGGTCATCTATTTCATTTTTGTATCAATTTTTGTATAATTATACAACAAATATGTAATTTGTGTTTATGATTGTTACCTCCTTTTTGTTTGTACATTTCTGTAACACCTTGGTAAGAAATGACAATGTAAAGCTTGAAGGGCAACACATGCCCCTGGCCCTGAGTCACATGCTTTCCTGAATTTCAGGATCGTTTCATCCAGATGCAGGGGACGCAGGAAATATTTGACTTTTGGATACAAATAAATAGTTTGTAACGATGGAACTATCATAATAAGTGAGGAGTGCATTTGCTATGGTGCCTGCAGCAGAGTGGGCATTGGGTGCTTTCCTTGCCAAAGCCCCATATATATTTTTACTACCCTTGGGGACACTTACAATATTTTCTTATGGGGTACGCAAATATAATTACGCCCTTGTTTTTTTTTCCATGGCATAAAAGAATCAACCCATACATTTACATTAACATGATATTATGGATAGGCCTGAAAATTGATGGTTGCTATTTCTGCTTTAGCTTTCCAGATTACAGTATATATATGCTGTGAATCTGATGCCAACGTTTCAGGGTCTTGAAGGAGCCTCGTGGCATCACGACAGCCTCCGGTGGGCGTGGATACCCAAGTGACACCATCACCATGGAAACAGGGCAACAAACCAGGAGGCATACAAAATGTAACGGGCATGCCTGTTAAGTCTCAATAGTTTGAAAAGGACATCTTAGCTGATCACAGACATTATAAGGCTCATTGGTTATAGAAACCACTGGTGTATAAACCAATATGTTAATAAATAAATAAATAAATAAATAACCCTAATGTAAATGAGACCATGCATATATAGAAATCTATAGTCCTAGTTCTCCTAGTTTAAAAACTCTGCTAAAGGCTTAAGCATGGTACTGTACACTACCAGAGAAATGCGCACTCAAAATCAGACATAGGCCGAGTATGGAAAAAATAATTATGTATACATCATAATAATCAATCACTAAGATTCTAAAGGAGAAGGAAAAAATTTAATTGAGACCATACGGTTGTACCGTGTGTAAGGTGTAGTGTTTTCTGAGGACCATACCAGACATACCCTATATTTCTCTGTACCCAGCTGAGTGAAAATGCCACCTAGTGTGAAGCTAAATTTCAACAATGTACAAAAGATTACAGGATCATAATCAATGCTGAATTCACCACAAGGCAACCTAGGCACCTGCCTAGGACCCGCCAGGTCCCAAGGGGCTCTTGGCCAGGCACCACGAAATCAGACTCATCCATCCTGTAGATAGGAATTTTTTTTCCTGTTACAGCAGTCTGTCTGTGGCCGTCTGACTGAGGCTCCGCCGAATTCCCCTCCCCATACTGACTTCCTGCCCACAGTTCAAACAAGGCGGGCATACTGTAATACCACTGTCACACACTGGTGCCCAGTGCCCAGAGCTCCTCCAGGAACCGCAACACCTCCCATTGTGGCACTCCCTCCCCCTTCATGGCAACCCTGTTCACCCCTCCTCCATCGCAGCACCCCCCCCCCCTTCAAATTTAGTCAGATGAGGACCTACCCTCAATAAGAAAGGTTTCAGCAGTGACAAGATCTGGGATTATTGTGTCAATTTAATAGCACAGGGGAGTTGGACATTGCAATTGCCTGCTCCTTACCTGTACAACTGTGTGAGTGCAGGGTTTATTAGAGGGGGAGGCAGATAGATCTCAGCCTAAGAGAAGATGTAGGAGTAGAATTGGGGGACATGGGATGTGATGTTAAGAGAATTAGTTTGCACAGAGAGAAACAGTAGTTACAGTAAATTAGAAATAGTGGTTAAAAACTAATGTTTAAAGGAGGAGATGATTTAATAGTTATACAGAGGAGGACAGTAGATGTGTTAAATTGTGAGGTACAAATATTCTTGAAGAATTTAGCAAAGATATGGCATGGAAGTTAGGTGAACGGCTGCCTGGGACAGAGTAGCAAAGAGGAGTTGATTTTGTTGAAGTGTAGGAATAAAAATTCTGTCTGAAATAGTTGAATGAGAGAAGTGTAGTTGGGGAGAAAGCAATTAAATATGAGTACAACCTGGGTCATATGGTGTGATCACTCCGGTGGACAGCTCTTCACTTATGATCCTTAGCAAGTCCGCATGCTTAAAAATTGCAGCTTTGTATGCATTAGCGTACTAATCTGAATCACGCCCCTAGGGGTATATTTACTAAGGTAGGAGGTTTTTTTTTAGAAGTGGAGATGTTCCCCATAGCAACCAATCAGATTCCACTTAACATTTATTGAGCTGCTTCTAGAAGATAATAGCTAGAATCTGATTAGTTGCTATGGGCAACATCTCCAATTCTAAAAAACTCACAGCTTAGTAAATATACCCCCTAGTACCCAATTACTCACTGAGACAGGCAAAACATGTTACAAATGGCAAAACGTTTTATTTTTTTAACAAATTGTGGTTAATTACATTTCTTCTTATATGTCTATGGATAGCTGAGGGCAGCGTGGGGGTGGAAGGTGCATATATACCAAGGACGAAGTTAGTATTTATTTGAGGGAGGGTGGCCCCAAATTGGTATCTTGGCTAGGGCCCCATGAGGTCTAAGGGGTCTATTTACTAAGGCTTGGATGGAGATAAAGTCGACGGAGATAAAGTACCAGCCATTCAGCTCATAACTGTCATTTTTTAAATCCAGCCTGTGATATGTCAGTTAGGAGCGGATTGGCTGGTACTTTGTCTTCATTGACTTTATCTTCATCCAAGGCTTAGTAAATAGACCCCAAAGTTCCAGCTAATCAGTGTTTAACTACCGTGTCACAGACTGGTTTTGAAAATTGAGAGTTAGGAGCTGGTTGGCTGGTACTTTATCTCCGTCCACTTTATCTCCATCCAAGGCTTAGTAAATAGGCCCCTAAATCAGGCTCTGATCACAATAACATACCTTGTCAGATATGTTATCATAGGAAAGGATAAATATGATGTATTGATCCATCTCTGTATTCAATTCAATAAATTGCATTAACAATCTGAGCTGTGAAGGTTATTCACATCTACAGTGTAAGGACAGTCATGTGATTTCTCTGCTATAAGCAGCTAAAAATAAAATAACATCCAACCTGCTTAGCACCCAACATTGTGAGTTGAAAACAGCAAATGTATGTGTTTCTTCCTCATGCTAATTTCTGGCTGGAAAACGAAGGTGTTTGCCATCTACAGTATGTTTAGAAAACAAGAAGAGCTAAGGCACAGCATGCCTCTCTCCTACAAAATCTGGATCTTCAGTGCCACTAAACAGGGGGGTCAGGCAAGTTTGTGAATGTAATCTGAATTAAAAGTAATTTTACTGAGAAAGTAGTAATGAAGATTTAAATGTTAACTCCACTTTCAGAGAGTTATGAATAATTGAATATGTGAAGCAAAATACCCTGCCTTCTTGTCTCATACTGTCTAATTACTGGCATTTATGCCATTGTTCCCTCCTGATGGCAGAGTGAACAATGATGTGTGGATTGTGATGGTTGGAATATTTGCAGGACTGAGAGTGAATGAGGTGACTAGTGTGGCATCACAGTCATCTCCAGACTGGACTACTGTAATCTCCTCCTATCTGGCATCCCTAACAAATGCCTCTCTCCACTCCAATCTATCCTCAATGCTGCTGACCAGCTCATATTACTCACCGAACGTACTACTGTACGTCCACATCCCCTCTCTTACAAGCCCTTAACTGGCTCACCTTACTTTTCAGAATCCAATGCAAGCTTCTCACACTAAATTATAAAGCCCTCACCCACTCCTCTCCCATTTACATCTCTGACCTTTTCTTTCTTTACACACCTGCTTGACCATTTTGCTCCGCTAATGCACTCCACCTCCCCTGCCTGCTGACTACCTCCTCCCACTCCTACCTCCAAGATTTTGCACATGCTGATCCCTTTCTCTGCAATTCTCTTCCTTTCCCCCTCAGACTCTCCACCTCTCTACAAAACTTCAAGCAGTCTCTCAAGACTCACTTCTTCACCAAACCCAGCCAAATCTCATCCTAACCCTCTGTTTCACGCTCTCTGTCTACCCCATCTGTGCCACCCCTGTCTGTCTGCCCCTCTTCTTTATAATATAAGATCTCACCAGCAGGGCCCTCTCCCCTTCTGTGCTTTACCTTCTGTTTTTTAAAATATCTTTTATTCCAAACTCTCTTCGACTGCACCAAGTCCCAGGTTTTCTGCACCCTGATACTTCAGTGTCGTCAGCTGATCCAGCAATGTTTATGTACCCTGTACTTTTCCTATATTGTCTTGAACTGTAAGTCACTGTTTTCTTGTTTTGCTTATTTGTTTATCTACTCTGTAACTGGGTGCTGCGGATCCCTTGTGTCGCCATATTAATATAGAATAATAGTAATAATAATAATAATAATAATAATAATAATCTATGGCAGGGAAACCATTATATAGGTAACTTGTGCACTGTATACTTGTTGTATTATACCCTTAATGGAACAACTTTTACTTTATAGTAATACAAATGTATTATAACCATACTGTACAATAAGTCAATTAAATCAAATTGTAATAATGGACTGATTAAAGTTATCTACTGGTATGTGTAACTGGGAAGACAGGAAACAGCTGTTAATAGAAATAGTTGTTTTGTCCACATTTCCAAAAACTGTATATCCTTTCAATTGCCCACCTTCAAAATAAGGTCAAATGATACAATGATGAACTGAGAGTATCAAAATGTACCTGGATATCTGGAGAATCTCATCGGCAACATAGGGAAGGGTTTTGTGTGCCAAATAATAACATACAATGATAAAGCTTACCAATTGGAAATTATTTTTGTTGGAAATATGTACACAGGTGGTGGGTGGGCAGTGCTAATGTACACACCAGTGGAATGTGATTTGACACAAGGACAAGGCCAGTGTAGCTTAACCAGGCAGTGTGGGTTATTGTGCAAGTATTAGTATAGCGCTACTCACTGTTATACTGGTAGGGGAGGCATGAAGCAGAGCAGAATTAATACAGATTACCAGTCGGTGACTATCACTAGGCTTCTGTAGCGGAACACCCGTGGAGTTCTCCTTCCAGTGACCTGGCCTTGCACCGGACATTGGGGGGTCATTCTGACCCGTTCGCACGCAGCAGTTTGTCGCTGCGGTGCGAACAGGTTCGGTATGCGCATGCGCGGCAGCCACAATGCGCGTGCGCGATGTTGCCCGGTGACAGGGGTCGCCGGGTTACATCGCGTCCTACGAAGAAAGTGGTCGCAGAGCCGACCGCAAAGAAGATTGACAGAAAGGGAGTGGAGAAGAAAACGCAGGCGTGTCCAGCAGTACGGAGGGCGGATGTCTGATGTCAAAGCCGGCCCCAGCAATGCTGAGATCGTCGCACAGGGTAAGTATGTCCAGGCCTAGTCTACTTTTGCTAGAATTTTTTTTAGCTTAGCAGGGCTGCACACGCGTTCGCAGCCCTGCTAAGCTAAAATACACTCCCCTATAGGTGTGGACTAGTTGATCGCAGCAGCAGCAGCAGCAGCAGCAAAAAGTTGCTGGCTGCGGTCAACTCGGAATGACCACCATTACCAGCTGTGTGGGTCCATGGGGCTGCGCTGCGTAGCGCTTGCTGAGCTCCATGTCAAGTTCTCGAGCTGCAGTTAGTGTGGAAAATTGCGTTGCCAGTCTCAGGAGATAAGGGGAAGACATCTGTCTCCCACTATATTCATATACAGTAACAAGATAGCACCACACAATAGTTGTGCCAGCCATCTTGGTAAGTAGTAGTAGCAGCCTTCTTGGTAAGAGAATGAAGCATCATCCCTGGAGAACCCATATTGGAGACAGTGCAGTGTGCGCTCCTCTTCTAACAATTTTACACAGAAATGTATAGGTTTTATATTTATTATTGTAAAATATATATTTTACAAATATAATGTACACTTATAACAGTAAAAAACTAGTGTTTGGTGATTTACAATACATACAGCATCTAAACGTCTGATTCTGAGATGGATATCTTTGCTGCCATGTCCTTGTATGCCTGTCAAGTTCAAAAGCGTAGAATGGTATTGAATAAAAAATTGAAGAAAATCTCTAAATCTTTTCATATTTGTAATGGAAATATCTTTATTTCACTAGCAGGTTTCATTGCCCTGGTTTATACTCAGTTTAACAAGGTGGTTTTAAAGAACCGCATATATATTTCTCATAGTTTGTTCTTTTTCTAAAAATGTGAGTGTGTGGTTGAATGTGAATGTGACTTGGGCTTCGGTAATTAGGGTTTAAATATTTTTTCATGGATAAGGTAAAGGGTAATGGGGAGGAATAGATCCATATCAGTTATTTGGAATAAAGGTAAAGGTCTCAAGTGCGCTTTATTTCCGTATTCTGAATTATTTACAATTAGGGTAGATAATGTACAGTTATTAAAAAAATGTATTCTAAATATATTTCATTATAAAGTGTCCAATACTTGCTCTTGTAAAAGTTATGTCTGCTATAGAGATTGTTACCTTACTCAGTTAAATATATATTTTAATCATTTATCCTTCTCTTTTAATAAAATGACAAAACAAACCAAAGGAGTTATTTCTTTTTACTTTGTGTTTCCTTATTGGGTAATGGAGTGATCCAGGTTCACTAGATCAACACTATAGCTCATAGGGGTACCACTTAGAAGACCGCTGGTAAACCCCCTTACCTAGAAGAATACAAGAAGGATCAAGTGGAAGCACCACCTTGACACAGAAACCATCCTGGTTAATTAATGTGACCTTAGTACCCATTCAGAAAGATGACCATGTGTTACATATTATTAATTACCATTTATTTACACTAATCAGCCATAACATTAAAACTACTGACTGGAGAAGTGAATAATATTGATCATCTCATTACAATGGCACATGTCAAGGGGTGGGATATATTAGGCAGCAAGTGAACACTCAGTTTTTTAAGTTGATGTCTATGAAGAAAGAAAAATTGGCAAAGATCTGAATGACTTTGACAAGGGATAAATTGTGATGGCTAGATAACTGGGGGCCTGATTGAGAGATGGACGCTTCTGCACAGCAGTTACTATATGCTAATGTCTGTAGGAGGCTTCTGAAGGACAAAGATGCCTCCTACGAGCATCTCAAATCAAAGTTTTGCATCCGAAGATGTATCATTGGCTCTGCTCAGAATGGCTGACTCCTGCCAGCTTGTGAGACCGCTAGGAAGATACAGACATTATCCTAGCCATTATCAGAAAACAGGGACATGTGATCAGAGTATCTCCTAAACGGCAGGTGGGGTGTTCCTGGTATGCAGTGGTTAGTATCTACCAAAAGCTGTCCAAGGAAGGACAACCAGCGATTTGGTGACAAGGTCACAGGCGCCTAGGGCTCATTGATGTGTGTGGAGAGCGAAGGCTATCCCATTTGGTCCTGTCCTACAGAAAAGCTACTGTAGCACAAATTGCAGAAAAGGTTAAGGCTGGCTATGATGGAAAGGTGTAAGAACACACTGAGCATTACAGCTTGTTGCATATGGGGCTGTGTAGCTGCAGACCAGGCAGAGGGTGAGTTTTAGCAAAGCTTGGAGAGAGATAAAAATGATAGACAGGAACAGTACAGGTTGGAACATTATCTCTTTTCTCTTGGGGCCTGATTCATATTTGTTCGTATAAACCCAATGCTTTATGTACAAATCTGGTGATTTGTGGTCTGCGCATGTGTAGAATAGGTCTTGTGATGTCACTTGCAGCCCATACCCCCCTTATCTGCAGCATGATTACATGCTACAGCATTTGGAGGAGCACCAACCGGCAACGTTCTTTAAAATGTGTCAGATACAGGCTTCCTATACCCAGCAGTGCGGATCCATTAGCCAGTCTGCGTAAGCTTCAGCATACACAGACTGACCAAGGTCTACTAAAATCGTGAGTCACTACCTATGGCCACAATGGTGAACCGATGCTTTATCCTCAGATGCAATACTCGGATCTTGCAGATGCATGCAGGAAACATCTAGCATCAGCATTTTATTTGTATGGGATTGCACAGCTGCTTGCCTTCGACTGTGCAGTTACTTACAGATCAGAATCAGGACCTTTATCTCTCACCAAGCTTTGATAAATATCCCCCAGAGTGACCATGCTGACCCATGTCAGCCACCAAAAGTGCCTAAAATGAACATGGAGATCAGAACTGGGCCATGATGCAATGCAAGAAGGTGGACTGATCAGATGGATCACATTTTCTTTTACATCTTGTAGATGGCCAGGTGCATGTGTGTTGCTTTCCTGGGGAAGACGTGGCACCAGGATGCACTATGGGAAGAAGGCAAACCAGTAAAAGTAGTGTGATGCTCTAGACATTGTTTTGCTGGAAAACCTTGGGTCCTGGCATTCATGTGGATCAGAGTCGGATTAAGGCTCCAGGGGGCCCAGGGCACTTATGACAAGGGGGCCCCTACGGACTAAAAAAAGTACAGATAGATGTCTATATACCCTGAAGGACCCTCAATATGGACTAAGGTGATCTGCAGGAGATTTCTTGTCCCTTCTCCCCTGGCCAGCAGCTGCAGGGGAGCCATTGACAGCTGAGAGAAATTTCTGGATTTGGTTTGCCCTGCAGGTGGAACAGAGAAAGCAGCGCAGGGCAGAACTAATGAAAGAAGCAGAACTGTTAAATCACATAGAAACACTGTCTTACATACAGTATAGTACTAATGGCACATAGCACAGCCAACTGTCACAAGGAAGTTACATCAGCTTTCCCATGGCAAAGATGATATCAGAATGACTTTGTTCTCACGACGGCAGCACTTCATACACAAATGCAACTGTACAACAAAGACTTCAGTAAACATACACTATTACAGTGGTAATAAGAATATGAAAATTATAAAGCAATTTATTTGGAAGATTCAAATTTAATAATAGAAGCTTCATGTTACTGCTGAAAGAAATTCCTCGTGCTTGACTGTTGCCATGACAATCCGAATGTTGCTCTAAGATAAATAAAAAAAATCCTGCATAAAAAATTTATAACACATATTTAAAAATATGCATCAAAATATAATAATATAAAGGCATAAACTAGCAATAACTGAAGTTAATTTTCTTCATTAAAAACTTTTTTTTAGCACTGTTCTATAGTAATCAAAGTATAAATCCACCGTAATTTTTTACTCTTACATCTGAATACATTATCCTCACCGTTTAATGGTGTTGTTATGATTTTAAACCAAAAGAAATGCAATTGTGACTTATGGTTTTCTCCTTCCAAATAAATTGTAGTTAATGGGGAATTTATATATCATATTTCTCTGACGTCCTAGTGGATGCTGGGAACTCCGTAAGGACCATGGGGAATAGACGGGCTCCGCAGGAGACTGGGCACTCTAAAAGAAAGATTAGGTACTATCTGGTGTGCACTGGCTCCTCCCTCTATGCCCCTCCTCCAGACCTCAGTTAGAATCTGTGCCCGGCCAGAGCTGGATGCACCTAGTGGGCTCTCCTGAGCTTGCTAGTAAAGAAAGTATTTGTTAGGTTTTTTATTTTCAGTGAGATCTGCTGGCAACAGACTCACTGCTACGTGGGACTGAGGGGAGAGAAGCAAACCTACCTGCGTGCAGCTAGCTTGTGCTTCTTAGGCTACTGGACACCATTAGCTCCAGAGGGTTCGAACACAGGGCCTGACCTCGATCGTCCGTTCCCGGAGCCGCGCCGCCGTCCCCCTTGCCGAGCCAGAAGACAGAAGAAGGAGATGAAATCGGCGGCAGAAGACTCTGGTCTTCATTAAGGTAGCGCACAGCACTGCAGCTGTGCGCCATTGCTCCCACTGCACACCACACACTCCGGTCACTGTAGGGTGCAGGGCGCTGGGGGGGGGGGGGGGGGGGGGCGCCCTGGGCAGCAATAAGAATACCTTTTGGCACATTATGCACATAATACAGTCTGGAAAACTGTATATGTGCAAAAACCCCTGCCATTAAGATATACAAAACGCGTGAGAAGCCAGCCGCTGAGGGGGCGGGGCCTTCTTCCTCAGCACACCAGCGCCATTTTCTCTTCACAGCTCCACTGGAAGGACGCTCCCCAGGCTCTCCCCTGCAGTATCCTGTACAAGAAGGGTAAAAAAGAGAGGGGGGGCACATAAATTTAGGCGCAAATAAGATAATAAGCAGCTATTGGGAAAAATCACTCATTATAGTGAAAATCCCTGTGTTATATAGCGCTGTGGTGTGTGCTGGCATACTCTCTCTCTCTGTCTCCCCAAAGGACTTTGTGGGGTCCTGTCCTCAGTCAGAGCATTCCCTGTGTGTGTGCGGTGTGTCGGTACAGCTGTGTCGACATGTTTGATGAGGAGGGTTACGTGGAGGCAGAGCAAGGGCAGATAAGTGTGGTGTCGCCCCCGACGGGGCCGACACCGGATTGGATGGATATGTGGAAGGTCTTAACCGACAGTGTCAACTCCTTACATAAAAGGTTCGATGACGCAGCAGCCTTGGGACAGCCGGGATCTCAGCCCGCGCCTGCCCAGGCGTCTCAGAGGCCATCAGGGGCTCATAAACGCCCGCTAGCTCAGATGGTAGACACAGATGTCGACACGGAGTCTGACTCCAGTGTAGATGAGGATGAGACAAATGCACAGTCTACAAAAGCCATCCGATGCATGATTACTGCAATGAAAAATGTATTGCACATTTCTGATATTAACCCGGTTACTACCAGGAAGGGTATTATGTTTGGGGAGAAAAAGCAGCCAGTGACTTTTCCCCCATCTGATGAATTAAATGAATTGTGTGAGGAAGCGTGGAGTTCCCCCGATAAGAAACTATTGATTTCTAAGATGTTACTGATGGCGTACCCTTTCCCGCCAACGGACAGGTTACGTTGGGAAACATCCCCTAGGGTGGACAAGGCGCTCACACGCTTATCAAAAAAGGTGGCACTGCCGTCTCAGGATACGGCCGCCTTAAAGGAGCCTGCGGATAGAAAGCAGGAAGCTATCCTGAAGTCTGTGTATACACACTCAGGTACTATACTGAGACCTGCTATTGCTTCAGCATGGATGTGTAGTGCTGCAGCCGCATGGTCTGATACCCGGTCAGACAACATTGATTCCCTCGACAGGGATGCTATTTTGCTAACCATAGAACATATAAAAGACGTCGTCTTATATATGCGGGATGCACAGAGGGACATTTGCCTGCTGGCATCTAGAATTAATGCAATGTCCATTTCTGCCAGGAGAGTATTATTGACTCGGCAGTGGACAGGTGATGCTGATTCTAAAAGACACATGGAGGTTTTGCCTTATAAGGGTGAGGAATTGTTTGGGGACGGTCTCTCGGACCTCGTATCCACGGCAACAGCCGGGAAGTCAACTTTTTTACCTCAGGTTCCCTCACAGCATAAGAAAGCACCGTATTATCATGTACAGTCCTTTCGGCCTCAGAAAGGCAAGCGGGTCAGAGGCGCATCCTTTCTGCCCAGAGGCAGGGGTAGAGGAAAGAAGCTGCACCAGGCAGCCAGTTCCCAGGAACAAAAATCCTCCCCCGCTTCCTCTAAGTCCACCGCATGATGCTGGGGCTCCACAGGCGGAGCCGGGTGCGGTGGGGGCGCGTCTCCGAAACTTCAGCAACCAGTGGGTTCACTCACAAGTGGATTTCTGGGCTGTACAAATTGTATCTCAGGGATACAAGCTGGAGTTCGAGGCGACTCCCCCTCGCCGTTACCTCAAATCAGCCTTGCCAGCTGCTCCCAGGGAAAGGGAGGTAGTACTGGCGGCAATTCACAAGCTGTACCTCCAGCAGGTGATAATCAAGGTTCCCCTCCTTCAACAGGGACGGGGTTACTATTCCACAATGTTTGTGGTACCAAAACCAGACGGTTCGGTGAGACCCATTCTGAATTTAAAATTCTTGAACACTTATATAAGGAAGTTCAAGTTCAAAATGGAATCGCTCAGGGCGGTTATTGCAAGCCTGGAAGAGGGGGATTTTATGTTGTCGCTGGACATCAAGGATGCTTACTTGCATGTCCCCGTTTACCCACCTCACCAGGAGTACCTCAGGTTTGTGGTACAGGATTGTCATTACCAATTCCAGACGTTGCCGTTTGGTCTGTCCACGGCACCGAGAGTATTTACCAAGGTAATGGCCGAAATGATGATACTCCTTCAGAAGAAGGGAGTTATAATTATCCCGTACTTGGACGATCTCCTTATAAAGGCGAGGTCCAGAGAGCAGTTGTTAGTCAGCGTAGCACTCTCTCGGGAAGTGTTGCAACAGCACGGCTGGATTCTGAATATCCCAAAGTCGCAGCTGATTCCTGCGACGCGTCTGCTCTTCCTGGGCATGATTCTGGACACAGAACAGAAGAAGGTATTTCTCCCGGTGGAGAAGGCCCAGGAATTGTCATCTCTGGTCAGGGACCTCCTGAAACCAAAACAGGTGTCGGTGCATCACTGCACGCGAGTCCTGGGAAAGATGGTGGCTTCTTATGAAGCAATTCCCTTCGGCAGGTTCCATGCAAGGATCTTTCAGTGGGATCTGTTAGACAAATGGTCCGGATCGCATCTTCAGATGCATCGGTTGATCACCCTGTCCCCAAGGGCCAGGGTGTCTCTGCTGTGGTGGCTGCAGAGTGCTCATCTTCTCGAGGGCCGCAGATTCGGCATACAGGACTGGGTCCTGGTGACCACGGATGCAAGCCTCCGAGGATGGGGGGCAGTCACTCAGGGAAGGAACTTTCAAGGACAGTGGTCAAGTCAGGAGACTTCACTACACATTAATATACTGGAACTAAGGGCCATTTACAACGCCCTGAGTCAAGCAGAGCCCTTGCTTCAAAACCAACCAGTGCTGATTCAATCAGACAACATCACGGCGGTCGCCCATGTAAACCGCCAGGGCGGCACAAGAAGCAGGATGGCGATGGCAGAAGCAACAAGGATTCTCCGATGGGCGGAAAATCACGTGCTAGCACTGTCAGCAGTGTTCATTCCGGGAGTGGACAACTGGGAAGCAGACTTCCTCAGCAGGCACGACCTCTCCACCCGGGAGAGTGGGGACTTCATCCAGAAGTCTTCACGCAGATTGTAAACCGTTGGGAACGGCCACAGGTGGACATGATGGCGTCCCGCCTCAACAAAAAGCTAAAAAAATATTGCGCCAGGTCAAGGGACCCTCAGGCGATAGCTGTGGACGCACTAGTGACACCGTGGGTGTACCAGTCGGTTTATGTGTTCCCTCCTCTTCCTCTCATACCCAAGGTACTGAGGATAGTAAGAAAGAGAGGAGTAAGAACTATACTCATCGTTCCGGATTGGCCAAGAAGAACTTGGTACCCAGAACTACAAGAAATGATCTCAGAGGACCCATGGCCTCTGCCTCTCAGACAGGACCTGTTACAGCAGGGGCCCTGTCTGTTCCAAGACTTACCGCGGCTGCGTTTGACGGCATGGCAGTTGAACGCCGGATCCTAACGGAAAAGGGCATTCCGGATGAAGTGATTCCTACGCTGATAAAGGGTAGGAAAGACGTGACAGCACAACATTATCACCGTATATGGCGAAAATATGTTGCTTGGTGTGAGGCCAGGATTTCGGCCCTATCTATTTTCTTTCAAAAAGAACTGGCTTCACTGCCTGAAGTTCAGACGTTTGTTAAGGGAGTTCTGCATATTCAGCCCCCTTTTGTGCCTCCAGTGGCACCTTGGGATCTTAACGTTGTTTTGGATTTCCTGAAATCCCACTGGTTTGAGCCACTTAAGACCGTGGAGCTAAAATATCTCACGTGGAAAGTGGTCATGCTATTGGCCTTAGCTTCGGCTAGGCGTGTGTCAGAATTGGCGGCTTTGTCATGTAAAAGCCCTTATCTGATCTTCCATATGGACAGGGCAGAATTGAGGACTCGTCCCCAATTTCTCCCTAAGGTGGTATCAGCGTTTCATTTGAACCAACCTATTGTGGTGCCTGCGGCTACTCTGGACTTGGAGGACTCCAAGTTACTAGATGTAGTCAGGGCTTTGAAAATCTATGTAGCCAGGACGGCTGGAGTCAGGAAAACTGACTCGCTGTTTATCCTGCATGCACCCAACAAGCTGGGTGCTCCTGCTTCAAAGCAAACTATTGCGCACTGGATCTGTAACACGATTCAGCAAGCTCATTTTGCGGCAGGATTGCCGCATCCTAAATCAGTAAAAGCCCATTCCACAAGGAAGGTGGGCTCTTCTTGGGCGGCTGCCCGAGGGGTCTCAGCTTTACAGCTTTGCCGAGCCGCTACTTGGTCGGGTTCAAACACATTTGCTAAGTTCTACAAGTTTGATACCCTGGCTGAGGAGGACCTTGCCTTTGCTCATTCGGTGCTGCAGAGTCATCCGCACTCTCACGCCCGTTTGGGAGCTTTGGTATAATCCCCATGGTCCTTACGGAGTTCCCAGCATCCACTAGGACGTCAGAGAAAATAAGAATTTACTCACCGGTAATTCTATTTCTCGTAGTCTGTAGTGGATGCTGGGCGCCCGTCCCAAGTGCGGACTCTCTGCAATACATGTATATAGTTATTGCTTAACTAAAGGGTTATTGTTATGAGCCATCTGTTACTGAGGCTCAGTTGTTGTTCATACTGTTAACTGGGTATGGTTATCACAAGTTGTACAGTGTGATTGGTGTGGCTGGTATGAGTCTTACCCTGGATTCCAAATCCTTTCCTTGTTGTGTCAGCTCTTCTGGGCACAGTTTCCTTAACTGAGGTCTGGAGGAGGGGCATAGAGGGAGGAGCCAGTGCACACCAGATAGTACCTAATCTTTCTTTTAGAGTGCCCAGTCTCCTGCGGAGCCCGTCTATTCCCCATGGTCCTTACGGAGTTCCCAGCATCCACTACGGACTACAAGAAATAGAATTACCGGTGAGTAAATTCTTATTTTTTACATTGCTGTGATGAACACTGAACCCAATTTTCATCTCCCTGGTGTTTTTGGCCATATACAGTCTGCCACGTGAACATTATGAACTCAAGATATCTGGTACAGTAACTTCTGTCTAATTAAGGGTGTGGAAACATCTGAATTTAGTAACAGCATTACTTTGTACACAGTGTCTTCATTGATGCATTTCCTCAGGCTGGTAACAATCAATATGATACATCACACCTAGATAATCTCTCTTCTTAGTTTAACTATTGTGCACAGCATGAGTCAATTGATTCCTAAGGCTCCTTCATCTTTTGAGAGCCATAAGGGCTAAATCATTGAACACTAGATAGCCATTACTACTCATCATCACTGAAAATGGCTAAAATCCTCTCTAGGGTTCTGATGCATAATGGGAAGTAAAATGGGAGCATATGTTCTCAAAACACCAGTTGCAGCATATACTGTATGACTATTTTCCACCAAATCATCATCATCATCATCATCAATCATCATCATCATCATCTATATCAGTGCATACTTTCTCTTCAGCCACCTAGATGTCAGATAATACTTGTCTCAAAACTATTATATTTGCAGCAAGACACAATTTTTATATTATTTTCCCTAGTCTTATGTCACCAAGACAGCCTCATTCAGGTTTCACAACAATAAATATGTAAAGTATAGATGCAGGCAAACATTAGTTGTATAGACGCTCACCTTATGTGTATGTTGAAGAAAATGATGGCTCGGATGACATAAATCAAATAATCTATTACATTTCACTCTCTAACACATCTCTTTACTTCAGTAATCACATTAGAGTTATCCCATAATTAATCCCTAGAACTGACACTCTTGCTGATTGGGACTGGCATTCTTTTTTTCTCACTCTCCTGTCTCTGCACTGGTCCTGCTTACAGTGTGCTCTCTGTCACACATGATGTTGACTTACACAACTAAGTTCTGGAGGTGGACATCCATGCTAATGACTGCTAAGTACCTGAAAAATCTTGCTGCCATCACCTGGCTTACCTGCGTCTCAGACTCACTAAT
Source organism: Pseudophryne corroboree (assembly GCF_028390025.1). Lineage (NCBI taxonomy): Eukaryota > Metazoa > Chordata > Amphibia > Anura > Myobatrachidae > Pseudophryne > Pseudophryne corroboree. The sequence goes on from NC_086449.1 coordinate 510,121,726, forward strand.
TTCTTGTAATCATCTCCAACTCCATCAGTTAATGTTAGGCTGCTAGTGACGGTTAGTGTTAGACTGCAAGAAGGGAGGTCAGGGATAGGCTGTGGGAGGGGATGTTAGGGCAAGGCTCTCGGTGGATAGTTAAGCTGCAGGAGGGGAGGTTAGGATTAGGCACTGGAGAGAGAGTTAGGGTTAGTATTATGGTTAGGGGTGTTACCGCTGGATGCTGGAAGTCATCATCATGTTACAGTTGGACCAACTGAATCAGGTACAGATGTAGCCATGCTCATGTTACTGCGATGCAGCATGCTGCAACACGGCTTGCTGCATGGCATGCCAGGCTGTGACTGCAGCCGGCGATGAATAATCGCAGCCTGGTATGCCATGATGCAGCATGCCGCATCGCAGTAAGATGAGCATGGCTGTAAGTCATCCCTGGACCACCAAGTACATTTTGTTGACATTCTAATCATGTCAGTATTTAATCAGTGTGGACCAGATGAATGTTGATGTAAATGTTGACAAGAGAAACACGTCAACATTATGACCATGTCGACGCAACCGCATCAACGAAATATACCAATTCCCTCTGAACACAGTCTCAGCCTGATACTTCAAGTTGCGCTACAGTCATTAGCTCCAATCAAAGGAATACAATGGTGCATATTTTGAAAGTAAGCTTCTCTGTATAAAAAGAGGAGAGGGGTCTTTCTTGCTAATGTGGGTACAATATTTAAATAATTTAGTGCTTTCACTACTCAAATACACACATGTAACATTCTGTCATATGTCACCCAGGGTGTCATTCACATACTGTATATACATTCAAGGTGGGGTGTTACAGAAAGGAGCATTATTCTGGAAGCCAGTTTAAAATGTTCAAATGAATTGGTAGCTGGCTAAGTACGACAGTAGTTTGATGATAGTACCCAAATAGTACCCACAAATAATAAGTATCTCCTAAATGGATTTACAGGGGACTGCAGCATGGGCCCCATTTTGAATGCAAAAGCAGCTTCCATAGAACCCTGTAATCTTCTGGGAAGATTTCTAGATTTAAATCCATTTTTTTATCTTATATACAACCATTCTATATTACACAGAAATATTTTTTATTTTTATTTATATTTGTTTATATAGTGTATTTAGTTGAAATTAGTTTATATTACTATATTTGTACAGATAGTCTGGCATATATCTATTTGTTCTATTAGTGGTGAATAAAATGTGATATTTTGTGTTTTATACACCTTATTGCTGCTGTATTAAATATGGCATTGCACTGAGGAGACACAAAGGATGATTGAGGAAATCAAAGGTGGAGTTAATGATCCCATCCACTATAATTGGATCCGGGACCATTTCCCACAATTGCTCTGATGAACCTGCACGCAGTGCTGGGAGATGCAAAACTATGGGTATGAACACCATTGCTGTCAGCTACCACACATTTGTGATCCAGGGTTTTAAGGAACCTACTGTAACCTGTGGAAAATGCATGGAAACCACTGCTCATATTTGGAGATTGTTCCCGAAGGACCTGCTGCACAGCAAGAGGCAGCTGGCTTTAAGTGAACAGCTTTGAGAATAATCTTATATAATAGAATATATACTAGAAATGCAGAGGTCTTAGTTACATACATTTGCAAATATATTATAAGCCACCAGGCCCCGACACAGCTCCTCTGATACTGGTGGTACCTAATTCTAGGTCTGGCCTGGGGTGCAGAACATCACAAACTGGCTAAGGCCAGCTACCCCAGGACAGCACAATGCAAGAAGGTAAAGTGTTAGTATGTGTTAATAAAAAGAAAGCAAAATCTATATACAAAAATTAATATACTAGTAAAGGTGGTAATAAAAGACCAAAATGATTATTAATGTGTTAAGGGGGTGCTAAATAAGATCTTGCAGTGTGCTACACCAAAGTAGCCTAGCCACACCAATCCAGGGGGAACTGCACCCAGACCCACCCCAGCTACTACTAATAATAACAACCCTTCCAGGTAATATAACATAATGCCACATGATAATGGCACCTGAGAAAATGTATCTGAATTGAGAACTAAAGGGGGGTACACACGGAGAGATACGTGCTTAAAATCTAAGCAATCTTGCTAGATTGCTTAGATTTTAAGCACGGATCTGCCGTGTGTATGCCCTCCAGCGATAGCGATGCGCGGCCCCGCGCATCGCTATCGCCGATGCTAGATTGAGCCTGCATGCAGGCTCAATCTAGCAAGTCGCTCACTTCACCGTTGTGTGAAGTGAGCGGCCCCCCGTCGGCTTTCCCCCTCGCTCAGCACATCGCGCTGTGCTGAGCGGGGTGAGAGATGTGTGCTGAGCGGTCTGTGTTAAGATCGCTCAGCACACATCTCTCCCGTGAGTACCCCCCTTAACTTACCTGAAGATACCCCCAGGATCTCCAAATAGCACTACAGAAACCAGCAAACATTGTATTTCTTGCTTAAACTACCCCCTCCCTTTCACACACCTGAATTTTATTGTCTGACTGATATGAGCAACTTAAATTCTGTTCTGTTAGTATGAGGGCGCAGATGGGACCAATGTTTGGAGGGTATGCTGGACTCTGTAGTGCAATTTGGAGATCCCGGGGGTATCACATCCCCATTTTTCCCCTTTTTCTCAATAGATCCCTGTGGGGGCTGCCAAATTTACCAAGCATTCTGGAGCTTAGCCCAAGTAGCTAATGCCATCTGCAAATGTTGTTTAGCCATTGTACACTACTTGGTGGCCGCTGTCAAATGAAAGTAATATGAATGCTAATTAGAGACCCTGTCCCTGTATTTGGACAGTGATACATCTTGGCGGTACTTAATTTCATATTTACGTGAATAGGATCAATAAGAAATCATAATTATTGGGTCAAAGACTAAATAAAATAGATATGCTCCTTTAGATCTACCTCAGTGCTTGGATACCTTACTGAAGGTGGTCAATAATCACAGTACCTCTTATTCAGCAGCTTTCAACAATAGATTGTTCTGTAGTTTGGTAAATGCTTAGTTCCAATTTAATTGTCACATTTCCACATTAAGCATTATTTTCACTTCATTAAGGTTATCTGTTTAACAAGAGCTTGGAATGTGACCTGTAAGGAAGCTGAATATCTCACGTTACAAACTTCCTCACTTCTACTAGATTTCCAGACTGGCTGTTAGGCATGCCTCAGTATATACAGTAGAATATAGCTTAGATTGCAACAAGTTTGCTCATTAGGTCTCTTCCCATTAAAGTCATTGGGGCTGTGGGAATAACAGATGAAAATATGCTCTGCAGTGGATATAGGGGTGTATTCAATTGGTGCCCGTTTTTCCGACAGTCAGAAAAACTGCACTTTTCGACTGTTTTTAGGTCAAATATGCATTTGAGCTATTTAATTAGAATGACGTTTTTTTCGACTATCGAAAAAACCAGCACTGTTGGAACTCGCCGATCCACGTGGTTTTGTCGAACAAAAAGGTCTATTTTTGACAGTTTACCGCTGATGCAGATTCGACTTGTTATAATGTCAAATCAGCATTGTCGGAATGCTGGCTGCAAATATCCGGCATTGAATAGTGCCGTGTTGAGTCCTCTCCGTCAGAAAGGATCTGACTTCAATTGAAAATACCCCATAGGGTGGTATTAAGGAGCAAAAATTCATGATGGGGTTTAAGTGTATTTCCTTTGTCTACAGCATTCACAAACCTACCAGTGTGGTGTGAGTATCTCCTGTATCAGAATTTGTTTCATTATTTTATTGCTAACCATGAACAGGATTTTCACCAGCTATTAGTACGTTTGCATATACTCCCTCTGCTGCTGTCACATCTAATTAAACTTAAATAGGAGTCATTAAAATCTGTAATGGTCTGTCCTCTTGCAAGTTTGAGATTCTCCATTTCTTGTGCCCACCTGGATCAATACTTTATCTTAATGCCATCCTTTGCCTTCGCCTCTATTCTCTCCCCTTAATTGAACCATGAACCCTCCTCCCCTTATTGGCATGCTTATCTTTCCCATCTCTTCTCTCCCCTTACTTATAGGAATCTCTGGTAGGGATTGTCTATTAGCTAAAATCCATTGGTAGGGAAAAGCAGTAATCACCTTCCTGGGATTTGTGTGGGATTTGACCAGTTCCTAGTTCAAATATTTGTTGTCTTTCACCTTTGGGGAGGGTCTTGGGTAGGCTGACGTTGTGCCTCTCACATAGTAATATACACCGGTCTTTCTAACAAATATTGTAAAAAAAATAAAAATAAAGCCAAATATTCTAAGCACGTGAAAGAGAAAGAATCAAAGGAACCAGTGCGTGCTCAGTAGAAGACTCTGCTCTGCTTTTTCGAGCAGATGTAAAAGAACAAATATTACAAAGTAGACGGCTAATAAAAATAATCTTTTCCAATCCATTACACTTTATCCAAGCATTAGAAATGAAACAATAAAACTACACACTGCTACTTAGATCCAGCAATTGCTCACAGAATGGATATGCTAGAGTAAAAGTATTTTCATGGAAACAGTGAGAAGCTATAGGTAGAACGTTCCCATAAGGAATTCAAATCTTAGTATTAGTGGATGTATACTAAATTATGAGGACTATCAATAATTAGGCTGCAAAATAATTCTGTACTGCTGAGCCATTTGGTAAACTGTCCAGATAATAAGCTAATCCTGGTAGCATTATGGTCATCAGTTAAAGTGTTGCAGAATATGTATGTGCTATACAAATAGCTGTTAATAAATAATGAATAAATACTAATAATTTTGATTTTGACTTATTTTGTCCACAGCAGTACACATAAAAATTTTGTTGCAAACGTTTCTGACTTTTTTGTTTACTTAGAGTCGCACATATTTCACGATATATCCAATATAAACAAAGCAGTATCTCTGGAGTCAGGAGTGCCGCAGTACCAATACATATACTATATGTTTTAAATGCTAAAGTTGCATTGCCCTGTTCATAAACAATATTACGTATTTGAAGTGTAATATACAGTACACAGGAAAGAATAGTGACTGTTTACTGTCTGTTTAGAGTTTAATGGAAATAATTACAAACACCACAACATGTGTTGTTTGTGCAGGGTGCACTTAATGCATTTTTTTCATAGTCTTGGGAGATACAAGGAAAAATCTGTGTTATAGTAAGTGCACCCTCTGAGGCTTACTGCACGGAGTAACCCATAGATTTGGGCTTTTAATGTGGAATCTATTAGTTAACGCATTTTAGCAGCATGTTTTTGGGGGAAATTGCCTAAGGGGGTATTCAATTAGTGCCGTTTTTTTGACCAGTCGAAAAAACGTCACTTTTCACCCTATACCGCAATGAGAAAGAGATGCAATACTTAAAACAGACTGTGGATGAGTTTATGAATGGAGACTCAGTCCCCAAACCAGCATCTCAATCCCCTCCCAGTTGTCCGCAAAAACGATCTCTGGCCCATATCCTGCAGTCTGGCTCTGACGCTGACGGGTCAGACATAAAGGAGGGTGAGGTGGATTTGGAGGGGGGGATGCTACTCTGTCACAGGGAATAGAGGCTCTAATAGAAGCTATCAGAGATGTTCTGCAAATTCCTGATAAGATGTCAGAGGAGTGTGAGGAATCTTATTTTAATGTAAAAGGAATTGAACACTGTTTGAAGAACCATGGGTTAATCCTGATAAATTTCAAATCCCTAAAAGATTGCTCTCATCTTTTCCTTTTCCTCTGGAGGTTAGGGAAAAAAATGGGAAAATCCACCAATAGTGGACGCATCAGTCTCAAACCTGTCACGTAAAATTGTATTGCCTGTCCCTGGTGCAGCCTCCCTAAAAGATACAGCTGTTCGTAAAATTGAGACTACACACAAATCATTGTACACAGCTGCTGGGGTGACCCAGAGACCCACTATTGCATGTGCGTGGATCACAAAAGCCATTGCTAAATGGTCAAGTAACCTAATTGAGGGGTTAGATTCCGTGTCTAGGGGAAATGTTGTTTTACTCCTGCAGCATATACAGAACTCTGCAAACTTTATGGTGGAAGCCATAAAAGAGATTGGGTTGCTTAATGTATGCACCATCGCTATGGCAGTGTCAACACGCAGGGGCTTGTGGCTACGCCATGGACTGCTGATGCAGACTTCAGGAAAGGCGTGGAAGGCCTACCATTCACTAGAGAGGCCTTGTTTGGAGACGAACTAAACAAATGGATCTCCAAAGCTACTATGGGTAAGTCTACATATCTTCCTTCCGCAGCTCCCCCAGCCAGGAAAGCTTATTCAGCTTCAAATTTACAGTCCTTTCAGACAGCCAAGTTTAAGGGAAAATCCAGAGGTGCTTCTACGGCCTCCAGAGGTGCAAGAGGTAAACCACGCAAACCAGCAACTGCAGGTGCTCAGGAACAGAGTTCAGGCTATGCTTCCTCAAAGCCATCAGCATGACGGTGGAACCCGATGCCTGGAGGATTGTCACGTGGGAGCCCGACTAACATTCTTCAGTCACATCTAGTCAAGTTCATGCCGGGATCCCGGGGTCATAGATCTTATTTCCCAGGGCTACAGACTGGAGTTCCAAGAGCTCCCACCTAACAGATTCTTCAAATCAGGCTTACCAGCTTCACAAGAGGCAAGTATAACTTTACAGCAGGCATTCCAAAACCTGGTACAGACTCAAGTCATTGTTCCAGTTCCACCTTATCTGCACAACAAGTGGTACTATTCTAAATTGTTTGTAGTACTGACACAGGACGGTTCGGTATGACCAATTCTGAACCTCAAGTCCTTGAACCTGTTCTTAAGAGTGTTCAAGTTCAAGATGGAGTCTGAGAGTGGTGATCTCAGATCTGGAGGAAGGGGAATTCCTAGTGTCTCTGGTTATCAAGGATGCGTACCTTCACATTCCGATCTGGCCATCTCATCAGGCTTATCTATGGTTTGCACTGCAGGACTGTCACTACCAGTTCCAGGCCCTGCCATTTGGTCTCTCCATGGTACCGCGGGTGTTCACCAAAGTGATGGCATAGATGACGTTTATACTCCGCAAGCAGGGAGTGAACATAATTCCGTACCTAGACGATCTTCTGATAAAGGCGCCGTCCAGGGAGAGGTTGCTGGACAGCAGTGCTCTCTCAACCAAACTTCTCCAGGATCACAGGTGGATTCTGAACCTTCTGAAATCTCACCTTGAGCCAACACGGAGGCTACCATTCCTGGGAATGATACTGGACACAGAGTCGCAGAAAGTGTTCCTTCCGTTGGAAAAGGCATTGGTAATCCAGTCGATGGTTCTGGATGTCCTGAAGCCAACCCGGATATCGGTGCATCTATGCATTCGCCTTCTGGGGAAAATAGTGGCCTCTTATGAGGTGCTTCAATGCAGAAGGTTTCACGCAAGACCCTTCCAGCTCGATCTGTTGGACAAATGGTCCGGATCGCATCTTCACATGCACCAGAGAATCCGTCTGTCGCCAAAAGCCAGGATCTCTTTTCTGTGGTGGCTACAGATTTTTCACTTCATCGAGGGTCGGAGGTTCAGAATTCAGGACTGGATTCTGCTAACCACAGACTCAAGCCTCAGAGGTTGGCAGCAGTCACCCAGGGGGTGCAATTTCAAGGAAGATGGTCAAGTCAGGAAGTCATCCTTCCAATCAACATTCTGGAACTCGGGGCCATATACAACGCCCTTGTGCAGGCCTCATATCTTCTTCACGATCGGGCCATTCAGGTCCAGTTGGACAATGTGACGGTAGTGACGTACATAAACCGGCAGGGTGGAACAAAAAGCAGAGCAGCAATGTGAGAAGTGTCAAGAATTCTCCTCTCTGCAGAAAAAAATGCTGTGGCATTGACAGTGGTCTTCATTCCGGGAGTAGACAACTGGGAAGAAGACTTCCTCAGCAGATATGAGGGCTTTCACCCGGAAGTGTTCAGGTGCTTGACACGTTGGTGGGGATATCCACAAATCTACATGGATGGCCTCTCATCTCAACAAGAAGCTCAAGCGGTATTGTTCCGGGTCGAGAGACTCACAGGCAGTGGCGGTAAACGCTCTGATGATTCCATGGGTCTATCAGATGGTGTACGTGTTTCCTCCACTTCCTCTGATCCCAAGAATTCTCAAAAAAACAAAAAAGGGAAAAGGATCAAGCAATACTCATTGCTCCGGACTGGCCAAGAAGGGGTGATATTCATGTGACCGGTGGTCAGCTGACCGACAGTCACATGACCTCCTCCACCATCCCGATGGCTCACTATCCCGATGGTCGGCATGCCGACCAACAGGGACTATTTCCACCCGTGGGTGTCCACGACACCCATAGAGTGGGAATACTGAGCCCACAGCATGGCGAGCGCAGCGAGCCCGCAAGGGGCTTGCTGCACTCGCCCCTCCCAGCCAGGATCCCGGCGTCGGTATGCTGCCGGGATCCCGGCATCGGTAAGCTGACCGGCGGTCTCCTGACCGCCGGTCAGCCGTACTACACCCGCCAAGAAGGGCCTGGTATGCGGACCTTCTGGAGATGCCCTCAAATATCCGTAGCATCTACCTCTTCGCGAGGATCTTCTGCAAAAGGGCCCGTTCGTCTATCAGGACTTACCGCGGCTACGTTTGATGGCATGGAAGTTGAATGGCTGATTCTAGCCAGAAGAGGGATCCCTAACAAAGTTATCCCGACTATGATCCAAGCTAGGAAGGGGGTAATGTCTAAACATTACCACCGTATTTGGAAGATACGTCTCTTGGTGTGAGAGCAGAACTTATTCTGTGGTGGAATTTCACCTGGGATATTTCCTGCTTTTCCTGCAGGCAGATGTGGATGTGGGCCTATGTCTGGGCTCCATAAAAGTCCAGATTTCGGCCTTGTCCATTTTTTTCAGAAACAATTGGCTTCTCTAAGGTCCAGATGTTTTTGAAAGGGGTTCTGTGCATCCAACCTCCCTTTGTGCCTCCCACGGCACCTTGGAATCTCAATTTGGTGCTGCAGTTCCTCCAATTTGACTGGTTTGAACTAGAGATGAGTGGGTTCATTTCCCTTAGAACCGAACCCCCTGGAACTTCACTACCCGAACACAGCCTGGATTTTCCTGTCTGACTCGGAAATCAGAATGAGGCAAAACATCATCATCCCGCTGTCGGATTCTCGTGGGTTTTGGATTCCATATAAGGAGCCGCGCGTCGCCGCCATTTTCACTCCAGTCCCGGAGAGTGTAATGAGAGGACGTGTCTCTGTTCTCAGTGTCTGTGTGGTAGGGAAAGTTGGGTGGCGATTCCAGTGCTATCTTGTGCTGCTCAGTCCAGTGTAGTGTCTTATGCTGCATCAGTCTAGTCTTAGTGGTGGTGTCCTCTGTTGCCATATGTCCAGTGTAGCTGTATAAGTTTAGTGCAGTGGTGCTGTATGGTCCTTCATCAGTCCAGTGGTGGTGTCTTGTGCAGCATCAGTCCAGTCACAGTGGTGGTGTCCTCTGCTGTCATATGTCCAGTGCTGCTGTATAAGTCCAGTCCAGTGGTGCTGTGTTGTGCTGCATCAGTCCAGTCACAGTGGTGATGTCCACTACTGCCATATGTCCAGTGCTGCTGTATAAGTCCAGTCCATTGCAGTGGTGCTGTGCTGTCCTGCATCAGTCCAGTGGTGGTGTCCCTGTGCTGCTGTATAAGTCCAGTGGTACTACCGTATATGTCCAGTGATACTGGTGTATATGTCCAGTGATACTGCCGTATAAGTCTAGTGATACTTCCGTATAAGTCCATTGATACTGCCATATAAGTCCAGTCCAGTGGTACTGCCATGTAAGTCCAGTGATACTGCCGTATATGTCCAGTGATACTGCCGTTTATGTCCAGTGATACCGCCATATATGTCCAGTGGTACTGCCATATATGTCCAGTGGTACTGCTGTATAAATCCAGGGGTACTGGCGTATAAATCCAGTTCAATGATACTGCCGTATATGTCTCGTGATACTGCCGTAATATGTCCAGTGGTACTGCCGTATAAATCCAGTGATACTGCCATATATGTCCAGTGGTACTGCATTATAATTCCAGTGATACTGCCTTATATGTCCAGTGGTGCTGCCGTATAAATCCAGTGGTACTGCTGTATAAATCCAGTCTAGTGATACTGCCGTATATGTCCAGTGATACTGCCGTATATATGTCCAGTGGTACTGCCATATAATTCCAGTGATTCTGACGTATATGTCCAGTGGTACTGCCGTATAAATCCATTGATACTGCCTTGTAAGTGCAGCGGTACTGCCATATAAATCCAGTGATACTGCCATATATGTCCAATGGGACTGCCATATAATATGGCAGTGATACTGCCGTATATGTCCAGTGGTACTGCCATATAAACTCAGTGGTACTGCCATATATGTCCAGTGGTACTGCCGTATATGTCCAGTGGTACTTCCATATATGCCCAGTGGTACTGCCGAATAAATCCAGTCCAGTGATACTACCGTATATGTCCAGGGGTACTGCCGTATATGTCCATTGGTACTGCCATTTAATTCCAGTGATACTGCCGTATATGTCCAGTGGTACTGCCGTATAAATCCAGTGATACTGCCATTAATGTCCAGTGCTACTGCCGTATAAATCCAGTGATACTGCCGTATATGTCCAGTAGTACTGCCATATAATTCCAGTGATGCTGCCGTTAATGTCCAGTGCGACTGCCGTATAAATCCAGTGATATTGCCGTATATGTCCAGTAGTACTGCCATATAATTCCAGTGATACTGCCGTATATGTCCAGTGGTACTGCCGTATAAATCCAGTGGTACTTGCGTATAAGTCCAGTGGTACTGCCATATAATTACAGTGATACTGCTGTATAATTCCAGTGGTACTGCCGTATAAATCGAGTGGTACTGCTGAATAATTCCAGTGATACTGGTACAGCCATATAATTCCAGTGATACTGGTACTGCCATATAATTCCAGTGATACTGCCGTATAAATCCAGTCCAGTGGTACTGCCGTATAAATCCAGTGGTACTGCAGTATAATTCCAGTGATACTCACTTATAATTCCAGTGGTACTGCCGTATAATTCCAGTGGTACTACCGTATAATTCCAGTGGTACTGCCGTATAAATCCAGTGGTACTGCCGTATAAATCCAGTGATACTGCTGTATAAATTCAGTCCAGTGGTACTGTCCTATGCTGTATATTATTTACTCCATTTAAAGGGGTTATTAATATTTCATCCAAATAATTTTTACAGGGTTTGCCCTGTGTGGTGTAGGAGTACGCTCGCCTGTGCTTCATATTATTATAATAGCTCCAAATAAAAGGGTTATTATTATCCAAATATATTTTACAGGATTTGCGTGTGTGTGTGGTTTAGGGGTACGCTCTCCTGTGTCACCAATATTGTGTGTGTATTACATCTTGGCAAATTCCAGCACGTCCCATGTTGTTTGTGCCACACACTTGTGTCGCTTAGCTTAGTCATACAGCTACCTCATTGCACCTCTTTTTCTTCTTTGCATGATGTGCTGTTTGGGGACTAGTTTTTTTTAAGTGCCATCCTGTCTGCAACTGCAGTGCCACTCCTAGATGGGCCAGGTGTTTGTGCCACACACTTGTGTCGCTTAGCTTAGTCATACAGCTACCTCATTACACATCTTTTACTTCTTTGCATGATGTGCTGTTTGGGGACTAGTTTTTGAAAAATGCCATCCTGTCTGCCACTGCAGTGCTACTCCTAGATGGGCCAGGTGTTTGTGCTGCACACTTGTGTCGCTTAGCTTAGTCATCCAGCGACCTTGGTGCACCTTTTAGGCCTAATAACAATATTGTGAGGTGTGAGGTGTTCAGAATAGACTGGAAATGAGTGGAAATGAATGTAATTGAGGTTAATAGTACCATAGGATCAAATGCTATGATTTTAGCTGTTTTTATGTTTTTTTTAAAAATCATCCAGATCCAAAACATGAAAGGGTGGTTTTGGCAAAACTAATCCAGATCCGAAACACGAGCATGGAACCTGAACCAAAACCAAAGCACAAAACACGAAAAGTGGCCGCCGCACATCTCTAGTTTGAACCATTACAGGAGGTGGACATAAAATATCTTACGTGGAAGACTGTCACACTGTTGGTCTTAGCTTCCGCAAGACGTGTGTTGGAGGTGGGGGCTTTATCTCACAAGAGCCCATATTTAATTTTCCATGTAGAAAGTGCTGAACTCAGAACTCGTCAGCAATTTCTTCCGAAAGTGGTGTCTGCATTTCTCATCATCCAACCTATTATGGTTCCGGTTATCACAGACACTTCCGATGCTTCAAAGTCTTTGGATGTTGTGAGAGCTTTGAAGGTATACGTAAAGAGGACAGCTCATCACAGGAAATCTGACTCGCTGTTCATTCTATATGATCCCAATAAAATTGGGTGTCCTGCTTCAAAGCAAACAATTGCACACTGGATCAGGCTCACTATCCAGCATGCTTATTCCATGGCAGGTTTGCCGGTTCCAAAATCTGTACAGGCCCACTCTACTAGGTTGGTGGGTTCTTCCTGGGTGGCTGCCCGGGGTGTCTCAGCTTTACAGCTCTGCCGAGTGGCTACTTGGTCTGGTACGAACACGTTTGCTAAGTTCTACAAGTTCGATACTTTGGTCTCTGAGGACCTTCAGTTTGGTCAGTCAGTTCTGCAGGAACCTCAGCACTCTCCCACCTGGTTTGGGAGCTTTGGTACATCCCCATGGTACTAAATAGAACCCCAGTATCCTCTAGGACGTAAGAGAAAATAGGATTTTAATTACCTACTGGTAAATCCTTTTCTCGTAGTCCATAGAGGATACTGGGCACCCGCCCGGTGCTTCGTTCTTCCTGCACTGTTACTTGGTTAAGTATTGTTGGTACAGCTGTTGCTGTTCCTGTTTAAAGTTGGGTTAGCTTAGCTTTCCTCTGGTTTGTGTGTACTGGTACAGAATCTCACCACTATCCTTTATCTATCCTTCTCTCAAAGTATGTCCGTCTCCTCTGTCACAGTTTCCTAGACTGAGTCTGGTAGGAGGGGCATAGAAGGAGGAGCCAGCCGACAATATCAAATTCTTAAAGTGCCCATGGCTCCTAGTGGACCCGTCTATACCCATGGACTAAATGCAACCCCAGTATCCTCTACGGACTACGAGAAAAGGATTTACCGGTAGCTAATTAAAATCCTATTTTTTGAGCTACAGTTCTTGCGCTATATGTACTTCAGTAAAAGATCCAAGTGAAAAGCAATTTTTAAATAATTTGATATTTTCTTGATACAACATAAATAACAGTTGTTTCAGGGCAATCAATAGCAAACACTTTAAGAACACTGTTAGGGTCTCCTGCCATGTGCTGCCACGTCGTCATGGCAACCGGGAGACAAGTGCTAGCGGAGTAACCTGAGCGCAGCTGATACTCCGGTTCGGGTCTTTTGCTGTGCAGTGGTTACAAGCATGGGATCCGGTGCTGGTTTTTGTGCTCACAGTCTGTGAGGTCTGAGGGGGGCGTGGACAGCACCTGCTTTATAAGGCCTCTTCTCAGGTTAAGCAGATGCTGCTGAATCTTTGTTGGTTAGTCAGTTCCTGAAAGTTAGCCAGTACTGTGTAGCTTTGTATTTTGTTGTTGCTTACTGCAAATAGGCCTGGGGATTTGGTACTACACTCTGCCAATCCAGACCTAGCAGTAAGACTGGAGTCAGTCGTTTAGCCTGCTGAGGTTCTTTTGCTATTCTGTGAACCCAGCAGGTTTGTGGCTGTACTTTCAGACCTGCCTGCATAATCCTCTCTCACTGTGCAGGGCGTCCATGTGTCAGTTTAGTGGCAGTAAGCTGAACCTGGGTCCTGCAAGTGAGAATTAGGATTGTGGAGACTCTCCTTGTGTCTATTATTCCATCTCTGACCAAGGAGTTTACTGCCACACCCGTTGGTAACCCTTTAGGGTTTTGCTGTTGCCCTTAACAACAGCATTTCGGGTTCTCTACGTATTAAAACACAACATCTTGCTTTTTCCATCTGAGCATTTCTAATACTAGGGAGACACCCAGTTTCTTAGCCTCTGGGCTTCTCTGTTCACTCTGTGTTGGTTTTGTTACCCTATTACCTTCTGTGTACGTTATGTCATATTTCCCAGTCTGTCTGTGAGTTCATTTGTTTTGCATCCCTCTCTGTTCAGACACCAGTACATTCCTGCAGGCACTGGTGTGTATAACAGTTCAAACACCAGTACATTCCTGCAGGCACTGGTGTGCATAACATATTCAGCAGCCCAATACTCCTGTTGAAATTTTGTGGGAATATGGAGCATACCCCTCAAAATACGTTGCAACAGGTGGTCGATCAGGTGCAGGTCCTGACTCGTCAATTTAATGATTTGTCCATTAAAATGCACACCTCCCAGGCCGCTGGCGGAGCTCCCGCAGCAGCAGCACCTTCAGGGGTTAAGGAGCCGAAAGTAAATCTTCCGGATCGTTTTTCTGGAGATCGCTCGCAGTTCTTTTGTTTCAAGGAGAGCTGCAAGTTATATTTCCAGCTTAGGCCTCAGTCTTCTGGGTCAGAGATTCAGCGGGTGGGCATAGTGATTTCCTTGCTACAAGGAGACCCACAGGTCTGGGCATATGGGTTGCAGCCTGACTGTCTGTCGCTTAAAAGTGTTGATGCTTTTTTTACGGCACTGGGCATGTTGTATGATGACCCTGACAAGACGGCCTCAGCCGAGGCTCAGATTTCGATCCTTAAGCAAGGGCGAAGGCCAGTTGAGGTTTACTGTACGGAGTTTCGGAGGTTGGCCCATGATACCCAGTGGAATGACCCAGCCCTGAGACACCAGTACCGAAGAGGTCTTTCTAACCAGATAAAAGACCAACTGGTACAATATCCCTTGCCTGATAGCTTGGATCAGCTCATGCAGTTATCCATCCGGGTGGATAGACGGCTGAGAGAGCGTAGGCTTGAAAGGGAGACCGAGGTTTCCTTCTTTCCCAAGGGAACCTCAGACTCTGAGGAATTTTCCGAGGAGCCTATGCAGATTGGGGCTACCCGCCTCTCCTCGCGTGAGAAGACGCGGAGGAGACAGCAGGGGTTGTGTTTGTACTGTGGGAATAAGGGTCATGTGGTAGTATCATGCCCAGAAAAGCCGGAAAACTTCAGGGCCTGAGGGTGATGGGAAATATCCTGTCAGGCCAGAAGTCAGAATTTCCCAAGAAGACTTTTATCATTCCGGTGACCTTGAAGATCCTCGGTCAAACTGTCAAGACTGAGGCCTTTGTGGACAGTGGGGCCGACGGGGTTTTTATGGACCGCCAATTCGCCCTGAAACACTCTGTTTCCTTGAAATTGAGATTTGTGGGTTAAACGGGGAACCATTATCCCAGGGTAAAATTACCTCTTGCACTATCCAGATTTCTTTGTTTATTGGAGCCACACACTCTGAAAAATTGTCCTTTTATGTGACTGTCTGTACTTTTGCCCCATTGGTGTTGGGGTTACCCTGGTTAAGGGCCCACAATCCTCAATTTGACTGGGTCTCTGGGGAGATTCTTAGTTGGGGTACTGATTGTTTCAGGAGTTGCTTGAGCCTTCCAGTCAGGCTCTCGCAGCTAAGTTTGCCAGGATTGCCAGGGTGTTATGCAGATTTTGCGGACGTGTTCTCCAAAAAAGTTGCAGAGGTACTACCTCCCCATCGCCCCTATGACTGTGCCATTGATTTGTTGCCGAATGCTAAGCTTCCCAAGAGCAGGTTGTACTCCCTGTCACGTCCTGAGACTCAGGCTATGGCAGAGTACATTCAGGAGAACTTGGCTAAAGGATTTATCAGACCTTCACAGTCTCCAGTTGGGTCGGGGTTCTTCTTCGTGGGTAAAAAGGACGGTTCATTGCGACCCTGCATCGACTTCAGGGAATTGAACCGTATCACGATTAAAAACTCATACCCACTGCCTCTCATTTCGGTCTTGTTTGACCAGCTTCGTACTGCCACCATTTTTTCTAAGATTGACCTACGCGGTGCGTACAATCTAATCCGAATAAGAGAGGGGGATGAATGGAAGACTGCCTTTAATACCCACTCAGGGCATTATGAATATTTGGTGATGCCTTTTGGGCTCTGTAATGCCCCGGCAGTCTTCCAGGATTTCATGAACGATGTGCTCAGGGAATATTTGGATAGATTCTTAGTTGTATACTTAGATGACATCCTAATCTTCTCCCATTCCCTGGAGGAACATCGGAAGCATGTACGCTTAGTCCTCCAGAAACTCAGAGACCACCGGCTTGGGGCGAAGCTGGAGAAGTGCGAATTTGAAGTTCAGCAAATCGCATTTCTAGGATATATTATCTCCCCAGAAGGTTTCCAAATGGAGGGTTCCAAGGTACAGGCAGTCCTGGATTGGGTGCAGCCCACTAGTTTGAAGGCGCTTCAGCGTTTCCTGGGCTTTGCAAATTTTTATAGACGATTTATCGCTGGATTTTCGTCTATAGTGGCGCCCTTGGTGGCACTCACTAAGAAAGGGGAGGATGTTGCTCACTGGTCTCGTGAGGCCAAAGCGGCTTTTGCCCGTCTCAAAAGGGCATTTGTCTCGGCCAAGGTGCTGCGACACCCAGATCCAGAGCGTCCTTTTGTGGTGGAGGTGGATGCCTCTGAGATGGGTATTGGGGCAGTGCTCTCTCAGATGGGAGTGTCTGATAATCGCCTTCATCCCTGTGCTTACTTTTCCCGTAAATTTTCGCCTGCCGAGATGAATTATGACGTGGGTAACCGGGAATTGTTGGCTATTAAGGATGCACTCAAGGAGTGGAGACACTGGCTTGAGGGGGCTAAGTTTGTGGTCTCAATTCTCACCGACCATAAGAATTTGACATATTTAGAGTCAGCGAAGCGTCTCAATGCCAGGCAGGCTCGATGGGCTTTGTTTTTTGCTCGCTTTAATTTTTTGATAACATATCGCCCTGGGTCAAAAAACATCAAGGCTGATGCGCTCTCGCGGAGTTTTGCTCCAATCCAGGAGACCACCGAGGAGCCGTTGCCCATTGTGTCCCCATCATGTATTAAAGTGGGCATTACCCAGGACCTCTTGTCATTAGTCCTTAGAGCACAGGAGCAGGCTCCTCCAGACCTTCCGGTAGGTCTTTTGTTTGTGCCTCCTAGGTTAAGACAGCGAGTGTTCCTGGAATTCCATGCCAAGAAGTCGGCAGGTCACCCGGGTATTGCCAGAACTCGGGAGTTGCTATCTAGGGCGGTGTGGTGGCCCTCGGTGGCTAAGGATGTGGATCAGTGGGTTCGGGCATGTGACATCTGTGCCCGAAATAAGACTCCTAGAGGGGTTCCTGTTGGCCCATTACATCCACTCTCTATTCCATCTAAGCCATGGACCCACATTTCAATGGATTTTGTTGTGGACTTGCCCAAATCCTCTGGGATGACAGCCATCTGGGTTGTCGTTGACAGGTTTTCGAAGATGGCGCACTTCGTTCCACTGGTTGGGCTGCCATCGGCCAGACGCCTGTCTGAATTATTTATGCTGCATGTTGTGCGCCTCCACGGGTTGCCACTTGATGTGGTCTCTGACCGCGGATCCCAGTTTGTGGCCAAATTCTGGAGGGCATTTTGTTCCGATCTCCAGATTTCTGTCAGCTTGTCGTCAGGCTACCATCCGCAGTCTAATGGGCAGACTGAAAGGGTGAACCAGACCTTGGAGCAGTTCCTCAGGTGTTATGTCTCCAAGTGTCAGACTGACTGGGTTGCTCATCTGTCAATGGCGGAGTTTGCCTATAACAACGCGGCTCACTCTGCTACAGGGATCTCTCCCTTCCTTTGTGTGTATGGGCATCATCCTAAGGCCAATTCTTTTGACCCCCTGGACTCCACGCCTGGTGGTTCCTCTGTCGTTTCGGTCCTTAGAGGTATTTGGAGGAAAGTGAAGAAAGCCCTTGTGTCTGTGTCATTAGTGACCAAAAGGGTTTTTGATAAGCGGAAAAGACCCTGCAGCTTCAAATTAGGAGACTTCGTCTGGTTGTCTACCAAGAATTTGAAGTTGAAACAGCCATCTCATAAGTTAGGCCCCCGGTTCATCGGCCCTTATAAGATCACCAGGGTTATCAATCCGGTGGCATTTCAGTTAGATCTGCCCCGTTCTTTGGGTATCAATAAAACATTTCATTGTTCCCTTTTAAAACGGGCGATTAGTAATCCTTCTTCCAGAGGAAGACCTTCCCCTCTTCTGATACGTGGCCAGAGGGAGTTTGTTGTTGAAAGGATTCTTGACTCCAAGATGGTTCGGGGTCGGCTGTCATTTTTGGTGCACTGGAAGGGGTATGGCCCGGAGGAGCGGTCGTGGGTGCGCAGTTGTGATCTTCATGCCCCCAGACTGATACGCTCTTTCTTCTCGCAGTTCCCCGATAAACCCGGTGGTAGGGGTTCTTTGACCCCTCGTCAGAGGGGGGGTACTGTTAGGGTCTCCTGCCCTGTGCTGCCACGTCGTCATGGCAACCGGGAGACAAGTGCTAGCGGAGTAACCTGAGCGCAGCTGATACTCCGGTTCGAGTCTTTTGCTGTGCAGTGGTTACAGGCATGGGATCCGGTGCTGGTTTTTGTGCTCACAGTCTGTGAGGTCTGAGGGGGGCGTGGACAGCACCTGCTTTATAAGGCCTCTTCTCAGGTTAAGCAGATGCTGCTGAATCTTTGTTGGTTAGTCAGTTCCTGAAAGTTAGCCAGTACTGTGTAGCTTTGTATTTTGTTGTTGCTTACTGCAAATAGGCCTGGGGATTTGGTACTACACTCTGCCAATCCAGACCTAGCAGTAAGACTGGAGTCAGTCGTTTAGCCTGCTGAGGTTCTTTTGCTATTCTGTGAACCCAGCAGGTTTGTGGCTGTACTTTCAGACCTGCCTGCATAATCCTCTCTCACTGTGCAGGGCGTCCATGTGTCAGTTTAGTGGCAGTAAGCTGAACCTGGGTCCTGCAAGTGAGAATTAGGATTGTGGAGACTCTCCTTGTGTCTATTATTCCATCTCTGACCAAGGAGTTTACTGCCACACCCGTTGGTAACCCTTTAGGGTTTTGCTGTTGCCCTTAACAACAGTATTTCGGGTTCTCTACGTATTAAAACACAACATCTTGCTTTTTCCATCTGAGCATTTCTAATACTAGGGAGACACCCAGTTTCTTAGCCTCTGGGCTTCTCTGTTCACTCTGTGTTGGTTTTGTTACCCTATCACCTTCTGTGTACGTTATGTCATATTTCCCAGTCTGTCTGTGAGTTCATTTGTTTTGCATCCCTCTCTGTTCAGACACCAGTACATTCCTGCAGGCACTGGTGTGTATAACAGTTCAAACACCAGTACATTCCTGCAGGCACTGGTGTGCATAACAAACACAAAACAAAACATACTGTACAGCAACTGAAAGAGCTATCTAAAATATGTTTTGGTCTACTCTTGAGAGCGCTTTGAATTTGCTTGTGGCATGGACTCCTCATCTGGGGCGTATCTCATCACTGTACAACAGTAGTCAGCAAGCATAGAAGCATTTCACATACTATAATATCTTCATGCCATTGCTGAAATGTCTCGGTGGAATCGCTTACTGTTCTCGTTACTCACTGCCCTGCAGTCATCTGGGAAGACATCCAGATGAGAGTCAAGAAGGTAGATTTTAGTGACATGATGCAGCCAAATTGATGATACTTTTCTAGAAGGTTGTTCACAATCTCACCATAGAGTACTTTCCAGCTTATCTGTAACCCAAGCTGCCATGCACAACACCTTTAAAGGCTTCCCAAGCTGCATTCCCATTAACCCGGAGGACTCGATCAAAGTTAGGTGTCTGTCCTGTTCCCCTACCTTGGTGCCAAAATAATGATAGTAGGCTGTCTTGCAGTAATTTGGGATTTCTGGGTGATAACTGTCACATCACCACAAACATAACAAAATTACTAATTGCCTGGGCTTGCTGGAGGGGTCCGATGGGGGTCCAGGTCCACTGCCCCTCTCCCCACCTTCTGAGTATACTTACCTTTATCGAGTAAATGTGTCCCTCCTTTACAGCGCCATCTTCCCAGTGACAACTTCGTGAAGATGGCGCCGCATAGTGAAAGCAAAGACTCTGGCACTGTGCCAGAGTCTATGCTTTCTAGTGCACATGCGCCATCTTTCCAAATATCACTGGGAAGATGGTGGTGGCCAAGGAGAAGGTACCAACTTCCTGGATCAAGCAAGGTAAGATGCCTCCCTGTGTACCACCCTCACCTTCTACCTGATCTGAATGGCGCTTCACAGTGGAGGGATTATTTTTTTATGTATTTTTTTTCTGGGTAGACATGGACATGCCACCTATTTAGGTCTTGTCCCCAATCAGTCCCAGGGTCCGGCTTTGCTTTCTACTGCCTTGCTCAGAGCATGCGAAAAGTGCAACATGGATGAGCTAAAAGGGTGTTTATAAAAGTGCATTATAAGACCTGAATCAAGTCATTCAGTAGTTAAAATGGCTGTTTAACTCCTTCTCATGTCAAGAAAATCTCAACTAATTTTAATAATCTTGCTTGGCAAAAGGTAAATGATGTTTCTGCACTGCTTCAGAATATTAGATGTCCATGTTCGCTTACTGTGTACTATGCTAGGAACATCCTCATTCATAACACCTCCTTCTCTCAGTCTATGCAATAATTCTGCTCTTCCACAAAAATTGCCACCTTGTTCCAAAAACCTATGCATTATAAAGGAAATCTAATCGCACTTTGGCAAAATATATTTTAGTTTTGTGTTTCATAAATGACCCCTACTGACCCTGACCGTACACTCTTTTTTTTCCATTTACAGCTAAACAGTTTGTACCAGGTCAGCAAGGATTGATACTATCTATCCTCAGTGTCTCTGCTATCACTGGGATCACTGGGTCATGCTAACTGTGTAAATAAAGGTGGTCCATCTGCAAAACATATTGTTCCACATTATACAGGACAATTTTTCCAGAAAATAAATATAAATGTCTCAAAAAAAGCAAAAAAACAAAAAAAAAAACCCCATAAAGAAAATGTTTTTACCCAAATGCAAATAGTACAAGAAAGACACTTGAATAAATACCGTAGTTGTTGGGAATGATAGAAGGGACTCATACAGCTGCTTGAGTAGTTTGAGTGTTGTGATCTGGGGAGTATATCAGGACTGATTGTTGATAGAAATGATTCAGGGAATGTATCTGGATGGAGTGTTGCACAAGCCCAGCAATCCTCAAGTCTCCTGCGTACTAAAGCTTCACCCTTAGCAGCCGCCTTTCCCAGGTGGATTAAGTCCACCCAGTACTCAGATGCCCCCAGGTCTTAATGTGGACAAGGAAACTATTGGAGGCTGGGCAAGTGCAAGGAAATATGCTGGGGTTGACACCAATGGAGTGGGTTAAAGCTGGACAGACAGGCACACACTAGACAAGGACTAGATAAAGCTGGACTGGCAGGTACGCGTAAATAGCAGGAGTACAGTATAACACACAGTGGGATAAGGACTGCATAAGACACATATCAACTGGTACATAAATGACAAGCAATGCTCCGAACCCACTATAGTTGCTACTGGCAACCACAGAAGTGTACAATTGAATACAGAGAGGGAAAGCAGAACTGACATACAAACACAGAATGCTTCAGGCCAGTGGATGTTACTCCTGGCAACCACAGTATCAACACAAAGGAGCAGTGTAGAAGATAGACAATGACAGACAGACAAGGGATTGGTCTGAGGACAGACTGATAGAGCTGAGACTATGTACACGGTGAGAGAGGCCTGAGAGAGAGACTGTAGTGGAATGGAACTGACAGTCTCTCGCAAGAACCACACAATGCACTCACATAAACACATAAAACAGGGACATAAAGATGGACTGATTGCAGGGACAAACAAATAAGGATTCTGCAGAACTATAGCTTAGAAGCAGTGTTCCAACAGGACTGAGACTTGATACTGAGGACCAAAGGCTCACACAGCAACCCAATTCTATGATCAGCATGGAATAATGGTCAGACTTGGAATATAAAGGGAGCACTAACCAATGACAAGATTAAGTACAGACAAGCCCCCTTTAATACTAACTCAGTGCAACTGTGCTGCTGCACACCCACTAGGCTCCTGACTAAAGGTGTGTACACACGGTGAGATTTGGGCTAACCACGATTCTCACCTTGCGATAGGGACTAGGTCGGTATCGCATGCACATAATGACTGTGCTTGAAAAACTGACTATGTGTGATTTTGGCTAAGTGTCAGTTTTGACTATCTTTTCTACGAGATAGTCAAAAATGACTTGCCTGCACAGTCTATCTAGGCTTGCGTGGGACCACGCATCGGCATCGAATCGGGATTGCAAGGTGACTTTCACCTTGCGATCTGCACTAACTTTTCTTATGATTTTGACTATATAGTCAAAATTGTAAGAAAAAATCTCACTGTGTGTACACACCATTACAAGAAACCACAGGCTGGAGTAGGTAACAAGGCATTTCCCAACAGGTGTGCTGCTACAGCAATTAAGCAGACAGAATAGAGCTGCAATTAAACTGACAGAACAGAGTTGCAGACAGCACATGTAACAGGTGTCCTGTCACTGAACCCTCATGGCTTCATTAAGGATAGAGGGGTTTAGTGACAAGTTTTATTTGCCTGAGATTCTTTTACACTAAGTGCAAATGAATGCTATATTTTTGTTAATATATGTGTGTATAAGGGGTATTTATAAAATCTAGCTCATAGTTAATGTTTTAGAATTGAGGTTTGATTACCTATATTCAGGGAAAGAGCGCTGTAGATGTGCTAGATTTCTGTGACTTGTATTTTCACTAAAGAGTATATATCTTCTCTTTTCTATGAACATATTGAATATTAGCTAGAGATAAGCAAGATCCTTTTAGAACAAAACCAGCATTTCTGTAATAGTCTGCTGACTCTGATCGACTGAGATAATTATACAAGAAATAACCAAGGAACTAATGCAGTCAGGCTTTCCATATCTTAATTTATTTTCTGCTTTGCTGACCCAGCTTTTATGCATACATTAAATCTGACCAACATGTCTTTACAAGAACAATGAAAAACCTAAAATATGTTTTTTTAATTATTAGTTAGAATTTTATTTCTACTTAATTTGTTTAAATAGGAAAAAGGAATATTTGAAATAAATTGTCCGCTAACATACTGTACTTGTACTTGCCTATTCTACTGTTTTTTTGGAAATATATAGAATATTATACCAGACACTTGTAGCTATTCAGATATTAGAAGTTGATAAAGAATTATCAGGTCAATGCTCTTAATACAAGTCATGTATCTCAAAGCACCATCTCTGACTCTGAAGTCCTGGAGAATTTAGTAGAAAGACCACACACAGAGTGCTACGCAGAACATACTGAGTGTCTGCACAGTAGTCCCCACTAGGGGCGGATTGCCATAGGGCTCACCAGAAAGATTCCTGGTAGGCCGACATGTCTGTGAGGCCTGTTTTGTTTGTTGTCATGTGGCCCCGCCCCCCACATGACATGCTGTCCACCGCACTCAGGGGCCGATTAATCATGGAATGCTGCTACGACAGCGTTCGCAAGCTGAATCCTGCTGCAGTGTGTGCACACGCAGAAACTGCACAGCGCATGCGCACACAGTGAGGTGCATCTGCATCTCACAGGTGCAAATGCCTCTGCCTCATTGACAGTCAGAGGCGTTCGTGGGGCGGTAGGGGGCGTTGCATTTCATGAGCAGCATTGCGGTGTTGGGGGGTGCAGTTCGGACAACACAGGCATGCCCGGGCCATTTGTGGGGTGGGCCGCAGTGGCTGCATGTTGTCACACTCAGCCGCTGCACCTCAAAAGATGGTGGGTTGCAGTCTGCCTTAGCAGCTAGGATGCGTAGCCAGAAGCAACCCTAATTATGGGTGAGTATCGCCATTGTGCACTTGCCCTGTGCTAGGCGTCCTTCTGCATATCAGTGTAGTGGGTTGTAGATGTGTGATTTTTTGCACATATACAACCCATGCTGAATTTGGCCCTCAATACACTACATTGTCCCCATTCATTCTGTTATTCCATCTCTACAGTACAGCAACTCTGCCTTCTAGTGATGCTGTCATGGCTACATGGTATGTTATACCTTTTGTGCTGCCCAAGTTGGGCCACTCCTACAAAATTTGTCATGGCCACTTTTAGTTCCCAATTCGCCCGTAGTCCCCATAATGATTGTTAACATTTTCATTTTTGACAAACACCTCTGGTTGAGATATAGGATATACCAGTGGTTCCCAAACGTTTTTGAATGGCAGCGCCCTAGAGTAACAGAATCTTTTTTCATGCCACCCATAGACCAAAAGTTTCTTATTGTGAAATTCAGAAAAACATTAAATTAAGTAAATTGTGTTTATATGTTATGCTTATGTTCAGTTATGTGATCAGGGACAGGATTTGTCCACATATTTTATGATTGGCAGCAATTAGCACTGGTTTTGCCTATTAAATTGACCAAAAATAATTTGAAATGTTCCTGGACCACCAACCCAGGGAACCCCTGCAAGTGCCCCAAGGCACTCCAGGGTGACATGGCACCCAGTTTGGAACCACTGGGATATACAATAATGAACTTAGGGGTATTTTTATATTTTAAGGATGGGAGTTTACAGCATAACAGATCCCTTATCCAGTTTTTATTTCTATCCAGACCATAATAAATGAGATAAAATGTGAAAGATTCCCTTTGTTTATAACAGCAACTGAGTAACACTTCTCATCTGGGAATATGCAAATTCTTGTACTACCTTTCAAACATTTTCCTACATTCAGTCTAAGCTGCATCATGAATAAAATATGCCCTGCTTTGGAAGAAATGGGAAGTATATTTCAGCTTTTCAGTTGAGGTGGGGTGAAGCAGATAATACTTTCAGTAACATATCAGCTGCTTTTTTCCATATACAAATTTAGAAAGTGTTTTAGATAATCTCTTAATGAAGTCTGCTCTGTACTGAGAAGGTTTTTACTTTAAGTACAGTATAAACATGTAGAGGCTCTTGAAATGTAATGGATTTCTACAACACTTGACTAAATTTAGAGGGGATAAATTTACCTTAAGTTCATATATATGTGGGTTCTTGCAATGCAAACATAAGCCGAGGACAGTACGGTTGTCTTCATATACAATAATTACAACTACTGTAATTAGACATGGACATGCCTGTCAGCATAGACTCGACCCATGGAACAAAGCTCTGTGCTGTTGCTGATGATCATCAACACAAACCTGTTGTTAAGAAAAATAACAAAGATGAAATAGATATATTTTTAAACATTGTGTTTTCCTCCCAAAACATTGACAACAAGAACTATAGGGCAGTACGGATGGTGTAATGGTTAGCATTACTGCCTCACAGCACTGAGGTCTTGGGTTCAGTTCCCACCTTGGCTATGTGGAGTGTGTATATTCTCCCTGTGCTTGTGTGGGTTTCCTACGAGTTCTACTGTTTTCTCCCACAATCCAAAAATATTCTGGTAGGTTAATACGCTCCCAACAAAATTAACCCTAGTGTTAATGTATGTGCGTGTACATGTGGTAGAAGGGTCGGACTGCCCATCTGGCACTTTTGGCAAATGCCAGTAGGGCTGGTTGGCCGGACCGGTCACACAGAGAGTCGGGAAGGCCATGCACTGCAACAAACTTTTGGGGGACCTTCAGTAAACATAGAAACTAAGAGGGCCTTGTATGTAATATAATATAATATAGTATACATGCCGCTGAGTTGGCACTTAGGCACGGAATGCAGCGACCAACATCCCTTGCAGCTCCCTGCCCCAATGCAGTCTCAGGACCAACAGTAAGTATTGCATGTAGTTGTGTATACTCAGTTCTGGAGAATGTTCAGTGAGAAAACATGCAAGATACAACCCCAACACAGAACTTTGTGCATTAAATATCAAATTGTTTCTTTATTACTCAATGTTGGTCTTCTAGCAGGAGCCTAAAAAAGGTTTTTCTTTAAATAAACTTTACATTAACTCATAAGTAAAGTGCAGCCACAAGACAAATATTGAAAAATGTAAACTTGTACAGTAATAATCCTTTCCTAACACTGTGCTCAATAAATATATATGAATTTTTTTTAGTTAAATCATATGACTAAGAATTCAATAAATAATATGCTAAAGATGCTGCAGCTATACTGTATACTGTTTTGATCAATAAATACCTATAGCCATTATATCTTACTAATAAATAAGCTGTGTACATATATAAATGTAATCAGCCAGTATTGGACTTGGAGTTGTGCACATACTGTTTTATTTTTTGCTGTGACCGGTTATTGGATTCTGTGGAAAAATCATGTTCTTGTAGCATAAACAGTCCCTCATGCAAAACAAGACCTCGTAGTCTGTAGTATTAGGCCTGATTCCTGCCGATTTGCATCTGGTGAGTACTGTGAGGCTGCTAATGTTAAGAGCACTTATACTTATTCTCTCATACTTGGCATCTAACATGGCTGACAACAGTTACCAATTACAATGTTAGCTATCAGTCTCTCTTGCAGACTGTGGTGCTTCAAACTTTGTTTGCTCACCTTAAAGGTACATTTATTCTGACATCCAATTCTTTGTGCAGTAGTAACTCTTACACTGACATTTTTTCTGGAATATCACTGAGTATACTCACATACATTTAGTTTTCACCAAAACACAATGTTACACCCAGCCCTGGGTCTGGCATTTGACTAGGTTTCGTAGGACCATTCTTTCACTGGCAGAATTAGAGTATGCTCTGTGGACCATCACTCAGAAGGAGCCTCCTCTCCAAAGCAGATAAATAGAAGTATTTCCTCTCTCTCTCTCCCCACTGTAGTCTTTTACTAATCATCTCTGACCACTGCTTCTATCTCCGTCTTTTCTTTCTTTCTCTCACTGCTCTGCTCTCTGTCAGACACTGTGATGCTTCTACACCCCTCAAAGTAACTGTCTTTTGACGCTGTTCATCATTACTTCTGTTGCCATCTCTTGCTACCTAAAATGCTTCCTCTGTCTCCCCTGTCCAACATCAATGTTTGTTGCCTATTCCTCTTTCCCTTACACTTCTCCCCCATCACCTGCCACCAGTTTCCCTCTGTCACTTCCGCTACCACCTGATGCCACTCATGTGACGTTCTCTGGCCTTCTTGAGCAGCTGCAGAGGCTGCTGGAAATTGTAGTGTGTCATCTGTCTGTGTAATGTTGTGTGCATATACTTCAGGATGATGTTTAGTTTCAGAAGTAATCCTTTGCATAACATGGTATAATACATCAATCTTTACATGAGGCCTATTAAATTTTGGTAAATAGGCAATTTATTTAAGTCACTTTGTGAAAATCACCCTGATGTATTATTAGGGTACTGTAGCAGATAACTTGATATCGGATGCAGTTCCTCTATTTTTGATTAGCACAGTAGCCACCAAAGAAGTCTTTGGGGACTGTGATATTGCCAAATTCATCAGCCTCAGCTTAGCTTCTAAGTTTTCCACACCATAGCTACTGTAACACCATCTTTAGATAGTGTTAGGCATTACAACATACAACATTTTTTTCTCTTCTGATCCCTGTCCATTATTGGCTGCTTACAAAAGTAACTCTGCTGGGTCCAAACCCAGAAGTAAAGTCATCATGTAAGCCAGTGTTCCTCAACTCCAGTCCTCAAGAACCCGAACAGGTTATATTTCTATTTCTATTTATGAAATCAGGTGGGATAATTACTAAGCTGGAGGAAAAGCTTGTTGATAATTACTAAAACAGCAAACTAGATTAACCCAGTTGTGTATGAGTAAAGAAATCCAGAAAATAAGATCTGTTGGTGGTATTTTGATGACTGGAGGTGAGAAACCCTGGTGAAAGCGATCACTTTACTTTATTGACCTCGCTGTTTCCACATTATTACTGGGCCCCCCTACTATGATATTAATAGCATTGCATGGCTTATCACCACTTAACCACCACCACATCATCATCATCATCATCATCATCATCATCATCATCATCATCATCATCATCATCACCTTTAAGGTAATCTTTTGGTTGACTTTATTCAAAATTCTATTTCAGTAATCTACTTAGAAAATCATATATATAAGCAAAACATTTCTTTTCTGCAAATGTACCTATCTGCTTGCCTTTAGCATAACAAGAACTGCAGATGTAAAATGAGGGTGCACTTACTTTTGCAGTGTGGATTTGCTAGATATTCTTGTAGAAAGCACAAAACTACAAATTTTCTGTAATAGCATAATATCACTCAAAATATCAACTGTCTATTGCTGAGTATACATTATTTAGGAGTGGCTGTGCAACTAAAAAGAAATGTGAAACCAAAAATTACTAAGGCTTCATTCATAAAATTGTGAAATTGCATTATCATCAGTAGTAAGAAGCTAACGTTTGCAGCACACTAGATTTGCCAATTGCTCAGGTACTCAAAATATCACTTTCTTTATTAACAATGAAACAATCAGTAATAGAAGTGATAGAAAACTTAGTTCCCTTTATCACTAACATGGAGGGAGATGTATCAATTCTTCTAAAGAGTGGAGAAGTTGACCACAGCAACCAATCAGTTAGTACCTGTCATTTTATAGAATGTACTTTATAAATGCTAACTTGATGTTGATTCGTTAGTATGGGCAACTTTTCCACTTGTGCACTCTTTAGAAGATTTGATACATTTCCCCCAGTCACTAAATGCAATAGATATGTATTAATGTTTCTAATATCACATTGTAATATGCAATATTGTCTCATAGTTGCTGCAATCTTGATCAAGCTTTATTGACACTTTAAAACTAAAACCTTCCTTTGAACTCATTAGCTTTGTATATTGAGTTTTGATATCCACGTGCCATTTACTGTACTATCAGTGATGGATTTTACCCAGTAAAATCTGCTATCTGCTGGGACTGGCTACCAGTGGCAGTGACTTCCCATAGGATGTGCTCCCTGCAAATCATAACCAGACAGGCAGTCCCGGGGTTGATGTGTGTTTTCCTACTGGGACTGCCAGTCTGCCTGCAGTAGCAGAAAGAGTGCTTCCCATGGAAAACCACCCCCCTGCTATAACGTCAGCCCTATCTGGCTTCTATGGGCTGCAGCTTATGCTCTCCATAAAAGCCATCCTGGTTCGCAGTGCTGGTGTTAAGCCCATATATAAGCCGCCATACATAAACCCCACCTCTCAGTGACGTCAGCCATCGATCACCATGAGAACAAGGAGGAGAGGGCTGCAGACCTCCCAGCCGGACAGGTACAGAGCCACCGATGCATAATTTTTACTTGCGTCAGAGCCCCCAGGGAATAAAAATCTCCCCCACATAGGGTCAAATGCATGCATTGTTAATATTAACATTTATATATATATATATATATATATATATATACTGCTCAAAAAAATAAAGGGAACACTAAAATAACACATCCTAGATCTGAATGAATGCGTGAAATATTCTTATTAAATACTTTGTTCTTTACATAGTTGAATGTGCTGACAACAAAATCACACAAAAATTATCAATGGAAATCAAATTTATTAACCCACGGAGGTCTGGATTTGGAGTCACCCTCAAAATTAAAGTGGAAAAACACACTACAGGCTGATCCAACTTTGATGTAATGTCCTTAAAACAAGTCAAAATGAGGCTCAGTAGTGTGTGTGGCCTCCTCGTGCCTGTATGACCTCCCTACAACCCACACAAGTGGCTCAGGTAGTGCAGCTCATCCAGGATGGCACATCAATGCGAGCTGTGGCAAGAAGGTTTACTGTGTCTGTCAGCGTAGTGTCCAGAGCATGGAGGCGCTACCAGGAGACAGGCCAGTACATCAGGAGACATGGAGGAGGTCGTAGGAGGGCAACAACCCAGCAGCAGGACCGCTACCTCCGCCTTTGTGCAAGGAGGAACAGGAGGAGCACTGCCAGAGCCCTGCAAAATGACCTCCAGCAAGCTACAAATGTGCATGTGTCTACTCAAACAATCAGAAACAGACTCCATGAGGGTGGTATGAGGGCCCGATGCCCACAGGTGGGGGTTGTGCTTACAGCCCAACACCGTGCAGGACGTTTGGCATTTGCCAGAGAACACCAAGATTGGCAAATTCGCCACTGGCGCCCTGTGCTCTTCACAGATGAAAGCAGGTTCTCACTGAGCACATGTGACAGACGTGACAGAGTCTGGAGACACCAAGGAGAACGTTCTGCTGCCTGCAACATCCTCCAGTATGACTGGTTTGGCAGTGGGTCAGTAATGGTGTGGGTTGGCATTTCTTTGGGGGGGCCGCACAGCCCTCCATGTGCTCGCCAGAGGTAGCCTGACTGCCATTAGGTACCGAGATGAGATCCTCAGACCCCTTGTGAGACCATATGCTGGTGCGGTTGGCCCTGGGTTCCTCCTAATGCAAGACAATGCTAGACCTCATGTGGCTGGAGTGTCAGCAGTTCCTGCAAGACAAAAGCATTGATGCTATGGACTGGCCCGCCCGTTCCCCAGACCTGAATCCAATTGAGCACATCTGGGACTTCATGTCTCACTCCATCCACCAATGCCACGTTGCACCACAGACTGTCCAGTAGTTGGTGGATGCTTTAGTCCAGGTCTGGGAGGAGATCCCCCAGGAGACCATCCGCCACCTCATCAGGAGCATGCCCAGGCATTGTAGGGAGGTCATACAGGCACGAGGAGGCCACAGACACTACTGAGCCTCATTTTGACTTGTTTTAAGGACATTACATCAAAGTTGGATCAGCCTGTAGTGTGTTTTTCCAATTTAATTTTGAGGGTGACTCCAAATCCAGACCTCCATGGGTTAATAAATTTGATTTCCATTGATAATTTTTGTGTGATTTTGTTGTCAGCACATTCAACTATGGAAAGAACAAAGTATTTAATAAGAATATTTCACGCATTCAGATCTAGGATGTGTTATTTTAGTGTTCCCTTTATTTTTTTGAGCTGTGTATATATATATATATATATATATATGTATATATATAAAGCAACAGCACATTCTGTTGCACTTTACAAATGAACACATTTAAGAAGGTAAATTAACCCCTCTCTGTTGCATGTAAATAAATGTCATAATTCATTTTTAAAACTTTACTGGCATGGGTAAATATGACAGAAATCATTGGATCAATTTACACAAATGGTTTACTTTAGAAATATCTGTTTAATAATATAAGGCTTGAGTTCGTCTTTTCATTTCAGACTATTTAAAAATTAGCATTTGATAAATATGTATTCCACGAATGGATCTTAAATTATGATGCTGAATTAATTTGGATGTGTAGTTGTGGCAAAGATTATATTCTTAAAAATTCCAGTTAATCCTTGATCCTTTTTAGTATAGACAAATAATTTAATTTAATATCTGATATGACAGGACTTTCCCTTAATCCATTACTCTTAAGAGACAGATCCTTTTTTTGTATCCATGTTATTTAAAATTACACTTAGAGTTTAACCTGTTCAGAGTACAAATTATTATTAGAAGCTATTGTTGCTCTGACAAATTATTTTTGGGAAATCTATTTATGATACTTCTGGAGTGCATTAAATAAATTATTTCAGTGGACTTCTTTTACAAATTAGTAGTGACATTAGCATCAAAAGGATATATACATTTCCAAATAATGCATGACATTCGGGAAAGGGTAAATGCGTCACCTTAGGTACCTAGCGATTGTTTTATCCTTGTTAGTATATGGGGAATTAGAATAAAACATGCAGTGTAAGACATACATCATGTTTATGTGCAATACAGTATTTTTAATTTTATTTGTTCACAAGAGATTCCTGCAGCTAACAAAACGGTTGTTTTGTTAATTAAATTACCAGTCAAATATGTTGAAGGAATATTTCATTTATGAGCTCACATATAAATAATTTTCGCAGATTAAGTTTAAGGACTGCTGCCCAATGCTTATTGTTTCCATGTCTAATAAAAATATGTAATAACTACAAACAAGACAGATATATACAGTGTCGGACTGGGGCATAAAGGGCCCACTGGGGCAATGCAGTGATAGGGGCCCATACTTAGGGGTGTGGCCAGCCTCTACAGAGGCTTGAAATACACAATAGTTTAGTGCAGTGTAATGCTACATATCTACCATGAATAATACAAGTGCATGGTCTGGAACCTGATCCCTAGAGGATTGAGTGGGCCCTCAGGCAGTGGGGCCTACCGGTGGTTTCCATGGTACCCCTGTGGGCCAGTTCGACCCTGGATATATATAATTTTTATAAGCAAACATAAAAGTGCAGTGGAGAAGATAAGTTCCTTTCATGTGACATTATTGCAGAGCATTTGCATGCTAAGACTGCGTTCTGTGAAGGCCTAGGTCATTGCTGTTCAACATTTATAGATATTCCAGGTGTCGGTGTGCCATTTTTCTGAGAGAGGTGGTTTCAGTATAACATGTTGCATAGCTGACTATGAGGGCCCCCGGAAACACTACTAGGTCTCTATGTCTTCTTGGACCCACTTATTGAGCACCTTTGTCCTAGATAATAGTGAGATAACAGAGGTGAATTAAGGTAGGTTCTAGCTGTAAATAGTTACGTAATTTCTTTAACTGATATTAAATCTATTTATTAACTAATTGTCCATGTCATTAGAATAATATTCAAATGTAATCATTTATTATTAAAGTCCAAAATCATCACAATAAGTTGGAAGCAATATTTTAGTATTACATTCTGAATAGCTCTGGTTTGCAATATTGAAGTGTAAGTACTTTTAAGATTCCCTCACAAAGAGGAAGATATAGAGTAGCACAGCATTACATCAGGAATACAATATACTCTGTTGCTCCTTTGGTTCTGGAGATTGTCTGTCAAAAAACACATCCCAGTAAAACATAACATTTTAATTTCTATTATATAATATATGAAAACAATGATTACAATACTCACATCACTCAAGGCTTCATTGTATAATTGTTCTTGTCACTGTACAGACATAATGACATTCCCATAACACATAGCTTTATAATAGCATGAATAGCCTTGGTCAGTGGCGTAAGTTCGTCCCAGTTGCCCATACGCATGATAAATATCAATGTATGTATGTATGTATGTATGTATGTATGTATGTATGTCTATCTATCTACAGTATCTATCTATCTATCTATCTATCTATCTATCTATCTATCTATCTATCTATCTATCTATCTATCTCAAATTTAACATAGGTATTCTTCAGGTGGGAAATAAGAAAACTACGTAATTATTGCTTTAATAAACCTCCCCTAAGGGGATGAAAAGGAGGTTGACATATTGATGTCATTACTGATGCGT
Organism: Pseudophryne corroboree; assembly: GCF_028390025.1. Lineage (NCBI taxonomy): Eukaryota > Metazoa > Chordata > Amphibia > Anura > Myobatrachidae > Pseudophryne > Pseudophryne corroboree. Next base: position 510,155,014 of record NC_086449.1, read on the forward strand.
TGCTTGCGTTGCCCAAATGGACAATCGGATCAAAATTTGGATTGCACCTCCATTATGTAGAATTTAATAAACTCCGAAATTGGTCCTGTCTCTTTTTACCGTATCTGCTATGGGTGCTCCTCAGGTAATGCCAAGATCCATGGATTAATATTTACTTACATTAAGACGTCTCAAATTTACATCTCTTTAGATTTACCAAATGGTTAACACTCATTTATATGTACAACCTTGAAAATCAGAAACTCCCATGTGAAGAACAGGTAAAACAGCTAGTATACATATATATATAAATATATATTAGTGATGAGCGGGTTCGGATCCTCGGGATCCAAACCCGCCCGAACTTCACCTTTTTTTGCACAGGTCCGAGCAACTCGGATCCTCCCGCCTTGCTCGGTTAACCCGAGCGCGCCCGAACGTCATCATCCCGCGGTCAGATTCTCGCGAGATTCGTATTCTATATAAGGAGCCGCGCGTCGCCACCATTTTTCACTCGTGCATTGGAGATGATCGTGAGAGAACGTGGCTGGCGTCCTCTCAGTTTCTATGTTCAGTGGGCTGCAAATATCTGTGCTCAGTGTGCTGCAAATATCTGTGCTCAGTGTGCTGCAAATATCTGTGCTCAGTGTGCTGCAAGTGCAAATATCTACGTTCTCTGCCTGAAAAACGCTCCATATCTGTGCTCAGTGTGCTGCAAATATCTGTACTCAGTGTGCTAATTGCTTTATTGTGGGGAATGGGGACCAGCAGTATTATATAGTAGGAGGACAGTGCAGAGTTTTGCTGACCAGTGACCACCAGTATTATACGTTCTCTGCCTGAAAAACGCTCCATATCTGTGCTGCATTGTAGTATATAGTAGGAGGACAGTGCAGAAATTTGCTGACCACCAGTATAACTATATATATAGCAGTACGGTACAGTAGTCCACTGCTCTATCTCTGTGTCGTCAAGTATAATATCCCATCCATACCTGTGGTGCATTTCAGTTTTGCACAGTTTGCTGACCACCAGTATATAATATATAGCAGTACGGTACAGTAGGCCACTGCTCTACCTACCTCTGTGTCATCATGTATACTATCCATCCATACCTGTGGTGCATTTCAGTTTTGCACAGTTTGCTGACCACCAGTATATAATATATAGCAGTACGGTACAGAAGGCCACTACTCTACCTACCTCTGTGTCGTCACGTATACTATCCATCCATACCTGTGGTGCATTTCAGTTTTGCACAGTTTGCTGACCACCAGTATATAATATATAGCAGTACGGTAAGTAGGCCACTGCTATACCTACCTCTGTGTCGTCAACTATACTATCCATCCATACCTGTGGTGCATTTCAGTTTTGCACAGTTTGCTGACCACCAGTATATAATATATAGCAGTACGGTACAGTAGGCCACTGCTCTACCTACCTCTGTGTCGTCAAGTATACTATCCATCCATACCTGTGGTGCATTTCAGTTTTGCACAGTTTGCTGACCACCAGTATATAATATATAGCAGTACGGTACAGTAGGCCACTGCTCTACCTACCTCTGTGTCATCAAGTATACTATCCATCCATACCTGTGGTGCATTTCAGTTTTGCACAGTTTGCTGACCACCAGTACATAATATATAGCAGTACGGTACAGTAGGCCACTGCTCTACCTACCTCTGTGTCGTCAAGTATAATATCCATCCATACCTGTGGTGCATTTCAGTTTTGCACCGTTTGCTGACCACCAGTATATAATATATAGCAGTACGGGACAGTAGGCCACTGCTCTACCTACCTCTGTGTCGTCAAGTATACTATCCATCCATACCTGTGGTGCATTTCAGTTTTGCACAGTTTGCTGACCACCAGTTTATAATATATAGCAGTACGGTACAGTAGGCCACTGCTCTACCTACCTCTGTGTCGTCAAGTATACTATCCATCCATACCTGTGGTGCATTTCAGTTTTGCACAGTTTGCTGACCACTAGTTTATAATATATAGCAGTACGGTACAGAAGGCCACTGCTCTACCTACCTCTGTGTCGTCAAGTATACTATCCATTCATACCTGTGGTGCATTTCAGTTTTGCACAGTTTGCTGACCACCAGTATATAATATATAGCAGTACGGTACAGTAGGCCACTGCTCTACCTACCTCTGTGTCGTCAAGTATACTATCCATCCATCCCTGTGGTGCATTTAAGTGGTGCGGTGTATATATAGTAGGAAGGCAGTGCATTATTTTGCTGACCGCCAGTATATAATATATAGCAGTATAGTACAGTAGGCCACTGCTCTACCTACCTCTGTGTCGTCAAGTATACTATCCATCCATACCTGTGGTGCATTTCAGTTTTGCACAGTTTGCTGACCACCAGTATATAATATATAGCAGTACGGTACTGAAGGCCACTGCTCTACCTACCTCTGTGTCGTCAAGTATACTATCCATCCATACCTGTGGTGCATTTCAGTTTTGCACAGTTTGCTGACCACCAGTATATAATATATAGCAGTATGGTACAGTAGGCCACTGCTCTACCTACCTCTGTGTCATCAAGTATACTATCCATCAATACCTGTGGTGCATTTCAGTTTTGCACAGTTTGCTGACCACCAGTATATAATATATAGCAGTACGGTACAGTAGGCCACTGCTCTACCTACCTCTGTGTCGTCAAGTATACTATCCATCCATCCCTGTGGTGCATTTAAGTGGTGCGGTGTATATATAGTAGGAGGGCGGTTGCATAATTTTGCTGACCGCCAGTATATAATATATAGCAGTACGGTACAGTAGGTCACTGCTCTACCTACCTCTGTGTCGTCAAGTATACTATCCATCCATAACTGTGGTGCATTTTAGTTGTCGTGCGCAGTATATATAGTAGTAGGCCATTGCTATTGATATATTACTGGCATATAATTCCACACATTAAAAAATGGAGAACAAAAATGTGGAGGGTAAAATAGGGAAAGATCAAGATCCACTTCCACCTCGTGCTGAAGCTGCTGCCACTAGTCACGGCCGAGACGATGAAATGCCATCAACGTCGTCTGCCAAGGCCGATGCCCAATGTCATAGTAGAGAGCATGTAAAATACAAAAAACAAAATTTCAGTAAAATGACCCACAAATCAAAATTAAAAGCGTCTGATGAGAAGCGTAAACTTGCCAATGTGCCTATACGACACGGAGTGGCAAGGAACGGCTAAGGCCCTGTCCTATGTTCATGGCTAGTGGTTCAGCTTCACATGAGGATGGAAGCACTCATCCTCCTGCTAGAAAACTTAAAAGAGTTAAGATGGCAAAAGCACAGCAAAGAACTGTGGGTTCTTCTAAATCACAAATCCCCAAGGAGAGTCCAATTGTGTCGGTTGCGATGCCTGACCTTCTCAACACTGGACGGGAAGAGGTGGCGCCTTACACCATTTGCACGCCCCCTGCAAGTGCTGGAAGGAGCACCCACAGTCCAGTTCCTGATAGTCAAATTGAAGATGTCACTGTTGAAGTACACCAGGATGAGGATATGGGTGTTGCTGGTGCTGGGGAGGAAATTGACAAGGAGGATTCTGATGGTGAGGTGGTTTGTTTAAGTCACGCACCCGGGGAGACACCTGTTGTCCGTGGGACGAATATGGCCATTGACATGCCTGGTCAAATTACAAAAAAAATCACCTCTTCGGTGTGGAATTATTTCAACAGAAATGCGGACAACTGGTGTCAAGCCGTGTGTTGCCTTTGTCAAGCTGTAATAAGTAGGGGTAAGGACGTTAACCACCTAGGAACATCCTCCCTTATACGGATAGGAATTACTGTACGGATAGAAATACTATACTATATACTATACTATAAATACTATACTATATGGATAGAAATACTGATAGGAATTTACCATTTGCCGTATATGTCGTTCTTGGATGACCTGATTAAAGTTCACCGTCATTTTATATTCATAGTGTAGGTGTTATTTTGCTGGTGTATTATTAATTTTTATTTCTTAAGTAGAGTTGGTGTTTTATAGTAAATTTGGTTGGGGGTATGGAGCTCCGGATAGTTACTATGGTAACCATAATCACACTGGCGTCACAGGGTTCGACGATTGTCCAAGTCTGATGAGGTCAGAGTGATTCACACACCGGCTGCTGTGTTGATTTTCCCGCTTGACGGGCTCCTGTTCTTTATGTGGTATGTCTATATAAAGGTGTTTTAGTTGTCGATGTATTACTTCCTGATGACAATTTGAAAAATAAATTGAAACGTTGAAGAGATTTGGACGGCTGTCCGCTTTTTCATTCTGAGACCAGCATGAGTGCCGCATCACCGGATTGATATATCTATATATATATATATGTATATATATATATATATATATAGATATATACATTATACATATATATATATATATATTAGAGATGAGCGGGTTCGGTTCCTCGGAATCCGAACCCCCCCAAACTTCACCCATTTTACACGGGTCCGAGGCAGACTCAGATCCTCCCGCCTTGCTCGGTTATCCCGAGCGCGCCCGAACGTCATCATCCCGCTGTCGTATTCTCGCAAGATTCGTAATCTATATAAGGAGCCGCGCGTCACCACCATTTTCACTCATGCATTGGAGATGATAGGGAGAGGAAGTGTGCAGCGTTCTCTCAGTTGTGTTCAGTGTGCCACTCCATATCTGTGCTCTATGTGCTGCAAATATCTGTGCTCAGTGTGCTTTAGTGTGGGGACTGGGGACCACCAGTATTATATAGTAGGAGGACAGTGCAGAGTTTTGCTGACCAGTGACCACCAGTATTATATCAGTACGGTACAGTAGTCCACTGCTCTACCTACCTCTGTGTCGTCAAGTATACTAGCCATCCATACCTGTGGTGCATTTTAGTTGTTGTGCGCAGTAGTAGGAGGACAGTGCATAATTTTGCTGACCACCAGTATATAATATATAGCAGTACGGTACAGTAGATGGGCCAGGTGTTTGTGTCGGCCACTTGGGTCGCTTAGCTTAGTCACACAGCTACCTCATTGCGCCTCTTTTTTTCTTTGCATCATGTGCTGTTTGGGGACTATTTTTTTAATCTACCATCCTGTCTGACACTGCAGTGCCACTCCTAGGTGGGCCAGGTGTTTGTGCCGGCCACTTGGGTCGCTCAGCTTAGCCATCCAGCGACCTTGGTGCACCTCTTTTTATCTTTGCATCATGTGCTGTTTGGGGACTATTTTTTTGAAGTGCCATCCTGTCTGACACTGCAGTGCCACTCCTAGATGGGCCAGGTGTTTATGTCGGCCACTTGTGTCGCTTAGCTTAGTCACATAGCGACCTTGGTGCGCCTCTTTTTTTCTTTGCATCATGTGCTGTTTGGGGACAATTTTTTTGAAGTGCCATCCTGTCTGACACTGCAGTGCCACTCCTAGATGGGCCAGGTGTTTGTGTCGGCCACTTGGGTTGCTTAGCTTAGTCACATAGCGACCTTGGTGCACCTCTTTTTTTCTTTGCATCATGTGCTGTTTGGGGACTTTTTTTAAGTGCCATCCTGTCTGACACTGCAGTTCCACTCCTAGATGGGCCATGTGTTTGTGTCGGCCACTTGTGTCGCTTAGCTTAGTCACACAGCTACCTCATTGCGCCTCTTTTTTTCTTTGCATCATGTGCTGTTTGGGGACTATTTTTTTAATCAGCCATCCTGCCTGACACTGCAGTGCCACTCCTAGATGGGCCAGATGTTTGTGTCTGCCACTTGGGTCGCTTAGCTTAGCCACCCAGCGACCTTGGTGCACCTCTTTTTTTCTTTGCATCATGTGCTGTTTGGGGACTATTTTTTTAAGTGCCATCCTGTCTGACACTGCAGTGCCACTCCTAGATGGGCCAGGTGTTTGTGTCGGCCACTTGGGTCGCTTAGCTTAGCCATCCAGCGACCTTGGTGCACCTCTTTTTTTCTTTGCATCATGTGCTGTTTGGGGACTATATTTTGAAGTGCCATCCTGTCTGACACTGCAGTGCCACTCCTAGATGGGCCAGGTGTTTGTGCCGGCCACTTGGGCCGCTTAGCTTAGGCATCCAGCGACCTTGGTGCACCTCTTTTTTTCTTTGCATCATGTGCTGTTTGGGGACTATTTTTTAAATCTGCCATCCTGTCTGACACTGCAGTGCCACTCCTAGATGGGCCAGGTGTTTGTGTCAGCCACTTGGGTCACTTAGCTTAGTCACACAGCTACCTCATTGCACCTCTTTTTTCTTTGCATCATGTGCTGTTTGGGGTCTATTTTTTTAAGTGCCATCCTGTCTGACACTGCAGTGCCACTCCTAGATGGGCCAGGTGTTTGTGTCGGTCACTTGGGTTGCTTAGCTTAGCCATCCAGCGACCTTGGTGCACCTCTTTTTTCTTTGCATCATGTGCTGTTTGGGGACTATTTTTTGAAGTGCCATCCTGTCTGACACTGCAGTGCCACTCCTAGATGGGCCAGGTATTTGTGCCGGCCACTTGGGTCGCTTAGCTTAGTCATCCAGCGACCTCGGTGCAAATTTTAGGACTAAAAATAATATTGTGAGGTGTGAGGTGCTCAGAATAGACTGGAAATTAGTGGAAATTATGGTTATTGAGGTTAATGATACTATGGGATCAAAATGACCCCCAAATTCTATGATTAAAGCTGTTTTTGAGGGTTTTTTGTAAAAAAACACCCGAATCCAAAACACACCCGAATCCGACAAAAAATTTTCAGGGAGGTTTTGCCAAAACGCGTCCGAATCCAAAACCAAAACACAAAACCTGAAAAATGTCCGATGCACATCACTAATATGGGTGGTCTTCAGTGTGCCGGCGGTCGGGATCCCGGCGACCAGCATACCGGCGCCGGGAGCCCGACAGCCGGCATACCGACACTTATTCTCCCTCGTGGGGGTCCACGACCCCCCTGGAGGGAGAATAAAATAGTGTGGCGCGCGTAGCGCGCCACCGTGCCCGTAGCGTGGCGAGCGCAGCGAGCCCGCAAAGGGCTCATTTGCGCTCGCCACACTATCGGTAAGCCGGCGGCCAGCCTCCCGGCGCCGGTATGCTGGTCGCCGGCAGATCGTAGTGAACCCCACTAATATATATATATTTATATATATATATATATATATATGTATATTAAGTGTTCTGAATAAAAAGTATATATACATTTCATTGTCATTTATTTTAGCAGTCATACCCAGGACTAGAACCCATGACCTGTTACACTGAAGGCAGATACCTTACTGATTGAGCTATTTGCTCCTGCATTGCAAGTCTGCAGATTCTAACTATATGAAGCTACTAGTTTGAAGTGTCAGTTCAAAAGCATTGCAACTAGGCAGATCTATGTAGTGTACTATTAGTGTCTAATAGTGTACTATTTGCTCTTATATGAAGATACTTGTAATTGTCAGAGAAGTAACTTCATATAGTTAGACTTCTCATGTTTTCTATACAGTAGCAAATAGCTCCATCAGTAAGGTGTCTGCTTCCAGTGTAATAGGTTGTGGGATCTAATCCTGGGTATGACACTTGTAAAATGTGTATATATACTAAAGAGGGTGTGACTTGTAAAATGCAGGGACTAGTATGGGAGCCGGCCACGGAAGAGATAGTGGCGGCTGTCTATTAACTTAATGAATGGTGTCACTGAACACACAGAACAGGAGGAGAGGTACCCCCCCCCCCTTCAGGGCAGGAGCTTGGCAACAGCTGACTCCATTGCCTCCTAAAGTTATGCATGGTATATACATCTGCATGTAGTTAAGAGTTAGATTAAATGAAAGTCATATGGAATTTGCAGAGCCGGCCCTAACCAATATGATGCCCTAGGCAAGATTTTGGCTGGTGACCCTAGCACCATCGCTAGTTCAGCTTATGACCCTGCACCACTTTCCCAGCACCCATAGAAGTCCTTATTTTGGTGTTCCTACTACCTATATTTTAAATAGGAACAGTGCGCCCAAAAAGGGGTGTGTTTTTGCTGGCAAGGGGCATGGCCATGCAATAGTACTCCCAATTGAAATTACGCTACACAGTACTGCAACTTTATTATCACACTGAATTGTTCCTTATTCACATTACACCACACCATATTGTTCTTTATTCACATTAGACCACACAGTAGTTCCCTTTCTATACGTAACACCACACAGTACCTTATACACATAATGACACACATTAGTATGCCTTTATACACATAATACCACACAGTAATGCCCCTTACACAAATAACACACATTATTAATGTCCTTATAAACATAATACACCTTGCACATTATGCCAATCTTTATTAATGCCCTTATACACATAATGTCCCTTACACATAGGCTGCACATTATTAATGCCCTTATACACATAATGTCCCTTACACATATGCCACACATTATTAATGCCCTTATACACATGACACACATAGTGCCCCTTACACATATGCTGAACATTATTAATGCCCTTATACACATGACACACATAGTACCCCTTACACATATGCCGCACATTATTAATGCATTTATACACGACACGTATAATGCCCCTTACACATATTGCTGAACACTATTGCACAATGAACCCACTCACATACAGCACTCACACAGCCATTTACACTGTGACCTCTGCTTGGATACAGATGTGTCCTCATAAATCTTGCCTCAATGCACCATGCAGCAGGAGATGCCTGGCGTGTGTCAGCTGGCTGCTCTGCTAACGTCGGGCGCCTTTTTTTGATGAAAATGCATCTTATTTGCATTGCTATGTGCCTAGGGTACACAATCAGCTTCTGCTGATTAAAATTATATGCGGCATGCCTATCTACTGTGTGCGACTGTGGCTTTATCTGCATATACGAAATGGTACACACAGAATATAGGCATGCTGTATATCATTTTAATCAGCAGAAGCTGCTGGTGCCCCTAGACATAGCAAATGTCCTATTCATTTGCCTGGTTTGCCTATGCCTAGGGCCGGCTCTGGGAATTTGCAATAAAACATCTCATATTGGGGGTATTTATCAAAGCTTGGAGAGAGCTAAAATTGTGAGAGACTATGTGTGTAACATGTAAGGTAGAAAAGGTAGAAGCTGACTATCTAGTACTTTATCTCTCTCTGAGCTATGATAAATATCCCCCATTGATAAATATAAAAATCATGCATTACTTTGGTACACGAAACAGGTAAAACTGTCTAAGTTTGAGTAATAATACATTGATGTGTGAAGTACAAAACTGAGATGAAATTCCTCTATAGTGTTAGCAAGTAGAACAGAAACAAATACATCTAATAAATATGATATTAGATTTCACCAACAAGTATAATACTGATCCAGGCATGCATTACTGTACATCATATGTCTTAGGAAACTGAAAAAGTGTGAGGATGATTGCATTAGGACCACATTTATCTTTTTTCACTTGTCTAGAGCAAAAAGATTTTCAAGGTCGGATGAAGCTGCTGCAATGTATAATGCTTTCCCCTTTGCCTGCTCAATGTGCCATGAAACCAAACTTAAAGACTTTCCTCAACTTGACCAGCAGTTCAATTAACAACAGAGGATGTCCTTTTGGTATCAATATTAGAGATGAGCGCCTGAAATTTTTCGGGTTTTGTGTTTTGGTTTTGGGTTCGGTTCCGCGGCCGTGTTTTGGGTTCGAACGCGTTTTGGCAAAACCTCACCGAATTATTTTTGTCGGATTCGGGTGTGTTTTGGATTCGGGTGTTTTTTTCCAAAAACACTAAAAAACAGCTTAAATCATAGAATTTGGGGGTCATTTTGATCCCAAAGTATTATTAACCTCAAAAACCATAATTTACACTCATTTTCAGTCTATTCTGAATACCTCACACCTCACAATATTATTTTTAGTCCTAAAATTTGCACCGAGGTCGCTGTGTGAGTAAGATAAGCGACCCTAGTGGCCGACACAAACACCGGGCCCATCTAGGAGTGGCACTGCAGTGTCACGCAGGATGTCCCTTCCAAAAAACCCTCCCCAAACAGCACATGACGCAAAGAAAAAAAGAGGCGCAATGAGGTAGCTGTGTGAGTAAGATTAGCGACCCTAGTGGCCGACACAAACACCGGGCCCATCTAGGAGTGGCACTGCAGTGTCACGCAGGATGGCCCTTCCAAAAAACCCTCCCCAAACAGCACATGACGCAAAGAAAAAAAGAGGCGCAATGAGGTAGCTGTGTGAGTAAGATTAGCGACCCTAGTGGCCGACACAAACACCGGGCCCATCTAGGAGTGGCACTGCAGTGTCACGCAGGATGGCCCTTCCAAAAAACCCTCCCCAAACAGCACATGATGCAAAGAAAAAAAGAGGCGCAATGAGGTAGCTGACTGTGTGAGTAAGATTAGCGACCCTAGTGGCCGACACAAACACCGGGCCCATCTAGGAGTGGCACTGCAGTGTCACGCAGGATGTCCCTTCCAAAAAACCCTCCCCAAACAGCACATGACGCAAAGAAAAAAAGAGGCGCAATGAGGTAGCTGTGTGAGTAAGATTAGCGACCCTAGTGGCCGACACAAACACCGGGCACATCTAGGAGTGGCACTGCAGTGTCACGCAGGATGTCCCTTCCAAAAAACCCTCCCCAAACAGCACATGACGCAAAGAAAAAAAGAGGCGCAATGAGGTAGCTGTGTGAGTAAGATTAGCGACCCTAGTGGCCGACACAAACACCGGGCCCATCTAGGAGTGGCACTGCAGTGTCACGCAGGATGTCCCTTCCAAAAAACCCTCCCCAATCAGCACATGATGCAAAGAAAAAGAAAAGAAAAAAGAGGTGCAAGATGGAATTGTCCTTGGGCCCTCCCACCCACCCTTATGTTGTATAAACAAAACAGGACATGCACACTTTAACCAACCCATCATTTCAGTGACAGGGTCTGCCACACGACTGTGACTGATATGACGGGTTGGTTTGGACCCCCCCCAAAAAAGAAGCAATTAATCTCTCCTTGCACAAACTGGCTCTACAGAGGCAAGATGTCCACCTCATCTTCACCCTCCGATATATCACCGTGTACATCCCCCTCCTCACAGATTATCAATTCGTCCCCACTGGAATCCACCATCTCAGCTCCCTGTGTACTTTGTGGAGGCAATTGCTGCTGGTCAATGTCTCCGCGGAGGAATTGATTATAATTCATTTTAATGAACATCATCTTCTCCACATTTTCTGGATGTAACCTCGTACGCCGATTGCTGACAAGGTGAGCGGCGGCACTAAACACTCTTTCGGAGTACACACTTGTGGGAGGGCAACTTAGGTAGAATAAAGCCAGTTTGTGCAAGGGCCTCCAAATTGCCTCTTTTTCCTGCCAGTATAAGTACGGACTGTGTGACGTGCCTACTTGGATGCGGTCACTCATATAATCCTCCACCATTCTATCAATGTTGAGAGAATCATATGCAGTGACAGTAGACGACATGTCCGTAATCGTTGTCAGGTCCTTCAGTCCGGACCAGATGTCAGCATCAGCAGTCGCTCCAGACTGCCCTGCATCACCGCCAGCGGGTGGGCTCGGAATTCTGAGCCTTTTCCTCGCACCCCCAGTTGCGGGAGAATGTGAAGGAGGAGATGTTGACAGGTCGCGTTCCGCTTGACTTGACAATTTTGTCACCAGCAGGTCTTTCAACCCCAGCAGACCTGTGTCTGCCGGAAAGAGAGATCCAAGGTAGGCTTTAAATCTAGGATCGAGCACGGTGGCCAAAATGTAGTGCTCTGATTTCAACAGATTGACCACCCGTGAATCCTTGTTAAGCGAATTAAGGGCTGCATCCACAAGTCCCACATGCCTAGCGGAATCGCTCCCTTTTAGCTCCTTCTTCAATGCCTCCAGCTTCTTCTGCAAAAGCCTGATGAGGGGAATGACCTGACTCAGGCTGGCAGTGTCTGAACTGACTTCACGTGTGGCAAGTTCAAAGGGCATCAGAACCTTGCACAACGTTGAAATCATTCTCCACTGCACTTGAGACAGGTGCATTCCATCTCCTATATCGTGCTCAATTGTATAGGCTTGAATGGCCTTTTGCTGCTCCTCCAACCTCTGAAGCATATAGAGGGTTGAATTCCACCTCGTTACCACTTCTTGCTTCAGATGATGGCAGGGCAGGTTCAGTAGTTTTTGGTGGTGCTCCAGTCTTCTGTACGTGGTGCCTGTACGCCGAAAGTGTCCCGCAATTTTTCTGGCCACCGACAGCATCTCTTGCACGCCCCTGTCGTTTTTTAAAAAATTCTGCACCACCAAATTCAAGGTATGTGCAAAACATGGGACGTGCTGGAATTTGCCCATATTTAATGCACACACAATATTGCTGGCGTTGTCCGATGCCACAAATCCACAGGAGAGTCCAATTGGGGTAAGCCATTCCGCGATGATCTTCCTCAGTTGCCGTAAGAGGTTTTCAGCTGTGTGCGTATTCTGGAAAGCGGTGATACAAAGCGTAGCCTGCCTAGGAAAGAGTTGGCGTTTGCGAGATGCTGCTACTGGTGCCGCCGCTGCTGTTCTTGCGGCGGGAGTCCATACATCTACCCAGTGGGCTGTCACAGTCATATAGTCCTGACCCTGCCCTGCTCCACTTGTCCACATGTCCGTGGTTAAGTGGACATTGGGTACAACTGCATTTTTTAGGAGACTGGTGAGTCTTTTTCTGACGTCCGTGTACATTCTCGGTATCGCCTGCCTAGAGAAGTGGAACCTAGATGGTATTTGGTAACGGGGGCACACTGCCTCAATAAATTGTCTAGTTCCCTGTGAACTAACGGCGGATACCGGATGCACGTCTAACACCAACATAGTTGTCAAGGACTCAGTTATCCGCTTTGCAGTAGGATGACTGCTGTGATATTTCATCTTCCTCGCAAAGGACTGTTGAACAGTCAATTGCTTACTGGAAGTAGTACAAGTGGGCTTACGACTTCCCCTCTGGGATGACCATCGACTCCCAGCGGCAACAACAGCAGCGCCAGCAGCAGTAGGCGTTACACGCAAGGATGCATCGGAGGAATCCCAGGCAGGAGAGGACTCGTCAGACTTGCCAGTGACATGGCCTGCAGGACTATTGGCATTCCTGGGGAAGGAGGAAATTGACACTGAGGGAGTTGGTGGGGTGGTTTGCGTGAGCTTGGTTACAAGAGGAAGGGATTTACTGGTCAGTGGACTGCTTCCGCTGTCACCCAAAGTTTTTGAACTTGTCACTGACTTATTATGAATGCGCTGCAGGTGACGTATAAGGGAGGATGTTCCGAGGTGGTTAACGTCCTTACCCCTACTTATTACAGCTTGACAAAGGGAACACACGGCTTGACACCTGTTGTCCGCATTTCTGGTGAAATACCTCCACACCGAAGAGCTGATTTTTTTGGTATTTTCACCTGGCATGCCAACGGCCATATTCCTCCCACGGACAACAGGTGTCTCCCCGGGTGCCTGACTTAAACAAACCACCTCACCATCAGAATCCTCCTGGTCAATTTCCTCCCCAGCGCCAGCAACACCCATATCCTCCTCATCCTGGTGTACTTCAACACTGACATCTTCAATCTGACTATCAGGAACTGGACTGCGGGTGCTCCTTCCAGCACTTGCAGGGGGCGTGCAAATGGTGGAAGGCGCATGCTCTTCACGTCCAGTGTTGGGAAGGTCAGGCATCGCAACCGACACAATTGGACTCTCCTTGTGGATTTGGGATTTCAAAGAACGCACAGTTCTTTGCGGTGCTTTTGCCAGCTTGAGTCTTTTCAGTTTTCTAGCGAGAGGCTGAGTGCTTCCATCCTCATGTGAAGCTGAACCACTAGCCATGAACATAGGCCAGGGCCTCAGCCGTTCCTTGCCACTCCGTGTGGTAAATGGCATATTGGCAAGTTTACGCTTCTCCTCCGACAATTTTATTTTAGGTTTTGGAGTCCTTTTTTTACTGATATTTGGTGTTTTGGTTTTGACATGCTCTGTACTATGCCATTGGGCATCGGCCTTGGCAGACGACGTTGCTGGCATTTCATCGTCTCGGCCATGACTAGTGGCAGCAGCTTCAGCACGAGGTGGAAGTGGATCTTGATCTTTCCCTAATTTTGGAACCTCAACATTTTTGTTCTCCATATTTTAATAGGCACAACTAAAAGGCACCTCAGGTAAACAATGGAGATGGATGGATTGGATACTAGTATACAATTATGGACGGGCTGCCGAGTGCCGACACAGAGGTAGCCACAGCCGTGAACTACCGCACTGTACTGTGTCTGCTGCTAATATATAGACTGGTTGATAAAGAGATAGTATACTCGTAACTAGTATGTATGTATAAAGAAAGAAAAAAAAACCACGGTTAGGTGGTATATACAATTATGGACGGGCTGCCGAGTGCCGACACAGAGGTAGCCACAGCCGTGAACTACCGCACTGTACTGTGTCTGCTGCTAATATATAGACTGGTTGATAAAGAGATAGTATACTCGTAACTAGTATGTATGTATAAAGAAAGAAAAAAAAACCACGGTTAGGTCACTGGTATATACAATTATGGACGGGCTGCCGAGTGCCGACACAGAGGTAGCCACAGCCGTGAACTACCGCACTGTACTGTGTCTGCTGCTAATATATAGACTGGTTGATAAAGAGATAGTATACTCGTAACTAGTATGTATGTATAAAGAAAGAAAAAAAAACCACGGTTAGGTCACTGGTATATACAATTATGGACGGGCTGCCGAGTGCCGACACAGAGGTAGCCACAGCCGTGAACTACCGCACTGTACTGTGTCTGCTGCTAATATATAGACTGGTTGATAAAGAGATAGTATACTCGTAACTAGTATGTATGTATAAAGAAAGAAAAAAAAACCACGGTTAGGTCACTGGTATATACAATTATGGACGGGCTGCCGAGTGCCGACACAGAGGTAGCCACAGCCGTGAACTACCGCACTGTACTGTGTCTGCTGCTAATATATAGACTGGTTGATAAAGAGATAGTATACTCGTAACTAGTATGTATGTATAAAGAAAGAAAAAAAAACCACGGTTAGGTGGTATATACAATTATGGACGGGCTGCCGAGTGCCGACACAGAGGTAGCCACAGCCGTGAACTACCGCACTGTACTGTGTCTGCTGCTAATATATAGACTGGTTGATAAAGAGATAGTATACTCGTAACTAGTATGTATGTATAAAGAAAGAAAAAAAAACCACGGTTAGGTCACTGGTATATACAATTATGGACGGGCTGCCGAGTGCCGACACAGAGGTAGCCACAGCCGTGAACTACCGCACTGTACTGTGTCTGCTGCTAATATATAGACTGGTTGATAAAGAGATAGTATACTCGTAACTAGTATGTATGTATAAAGAAAGAAAAAAAAACCACGGTTAGGTCACTGGTATATACAATTATGGACGGGCTGCCGAGTGCCGACACAGAGGTAGCCACAGCCGTGAACTACCGCACTGTACTGTGTCTGCTGCTAATATATAGACTGGTTGATAAAGAGATAGTATACTCGTAACTAGTATGTATGTATAAAGAAAGAAAAAAAAACCACGGTTAGGTCACTGGTATATACAATTATGGACGGGCTGCCGAGTGCCGACACAGAGGTAGCCACAGCCGTGAACTACCGCACTGTACTGTGTCTGCTGCTAATATATAGACTGGTTGATAAAGAGATAGTATACTCGTAACTAGTATGTATGTATAAAGAAAGAAAAAAAAACCACGGTTAGGTCACTGGTATATACAATTATGGACGGGCTGCCGAGTGCCGACACAGAGGTAGCCACAGCCGTGAACTACCGCACTGTACTGTGTCTGCTGCTAATATATAGACTGGTTGATAAAGAGATAGTATACTCGTAACTAGTATGTATGTATAAAGAAAGAAAAAAAAACCACGGTTAGGTGGTATATACAATTATGGACGGGCTGCCGAGTGCCGACACAGAGGTAGCCACAGCCGTGAACTACCGCACTGTACTGTGTCTGCTGCTAATATATAGACTGGTTGATAAAGAGATAGTATACTCGTAACTAGTATGTATGTATAAAGAAAGAAAAAAAAACCACGGTTAGGTCACTGGTATATACAATTATGGACGGGCTGCCGAGTGCCGACACAGAGGTAGCCACAGCCGTGAACTACCGCACTGTACTGTGTCTGCTGCTAATATATAGACTGGTTGATAAAGAGATAGTATACTCGTAACTAGTATGTATGTATAAAGAAAGAAAAAAAAACCACGGTTAGGTCACTGGTATATACAATTATGGACGGGCTGCCGAGTGCCGACACAGAGGTAGCCACAGCCGTGAACTACCGCACTGTACTGTGTCTGCTGCTAATATATAGACTGGTTGATAAAGAGATAGTATACTCGTAACTAGTATGTATGTATAAAGAAAGAAAAAAAAACCACGGTTAGGTCACTGGTATATACAATTATGGACGGGCTGCCGAGTGCCGACACAGAGGTAGCCACAGCCGTGAACTACCGCACTGTACTGTGTCTGCTGCTAATATATAGACTGGTTGATAAAGAGATAGTATACTCGTAACTAGTATGTATGTATAAAGAAAGAAAAAAAAAAACACGGTTAGGTCACTGGTATATACAATTATGGACGGGCTGCCGAGTGCCGACACAGAGGTAGCCACAGCCGTGAACTACCGCACTGTACTGTGTCTGCTGCTAATATATAGACTGGTTGATAAAGAGATAGTATACTCGTAACTAGTATGTATGTATAAAGAAAGAAAAAAAAACCACGGTTAGGTCACTGGTATATACAATTATGGACGGGCTGCCGAGTGCCGACACAGAGGTAGCCACAGCCGTGAACTACCGCACTGTACTGTGTCTGCTGCTAATATAGACTGGTTGATAAAGAGATAGTATACTACTAATATTATATACTGGTGGTCAGGTCACTGGTCACTAGTCACACTGGCAGTGGCACTCCTGCAGCAAAAGTGTGCACTGTTTAATTTTAATATAATATTATGTACTCCTGGCTCCTGCTATAACCTATAACTGGCACTGCAGTAGTGCTCCCCAGTCTCCCCCACAATTATAAGCTGTGTGAGCTGAGCAGTCAGACAGATATATAATATATATAGATGATGCAGCACACTGGCCTGAGCCTGAGCAGTGCACACAGATATGGTATGTATGTGACTTAGTCACTGTGTGCTGTGTATCGCTTTTTTCAGGCAGAGAACGGATTATAAATAAAAGTGGTGGTCACTGGTCACTATCAGCAAAACTCTGCACTGTACACTACTGAGTACTCCTAATGCTCCCCAAAATTAGTAAATCAAGTGTCTAAACGGAGAGGACGCCAGCCACGTCCTCTCCCTATCAATCTCAATGCACGTGTGAAAATGGCGGCGACGCGCGGCTCCTTATATAGAATCCGAGTCTCGCGATAGAATCCGAGCCTCGCGAGAATCCGACAGCGTCATGATGACGTTCGGGCGCGCTCGGGTTAACCGAGCAAGGCGGGAAGATCCGAGTCGCTCGGACTCGTGAAAAAAAACATGAAGTTCTGGCGGGTTCGGATTCAGAGAAACCGAACCCGCTCATCTCTAATCAATATGCCACATTTTCTGATACAGTGAGACTAAGGGCCGAATTTAATAAGCAACAAAATTGCGGTAGTTTACAGCGATTGTTGTTTTCACGGCTATCGCTTTTTTTGCCGCAAAGACTGGCTTTTTGCAGGTATGCACACTCCTGTGACTGGTGCCGAAAGTGAAAAGTGAAAAATGGGTAAATCTGTCTGTATCCACAAAAAAAAGCTAAACTAATATCAGATAACAGTATAAAAGTTTATTATTGATTATACTAAAAATATTTCTGGTGCTTATTTTGGGTCAAATGACTGTTATATTCACTTTTAGAAAAATGTAAAAAAAACCTCATAGAAAGTAATTTTTTTCAGCAAAATAAGTGCTAAAATTAAATACTTGTTCCACTCATAAAGCACCCCAGTATACCTGTCCCATACCTTTCACCCCAATTTCCATCATTTTGCACTTTTTCACTCCAAAAATTACATGTCTTTATTGGCCAGTTAAAAATTATTAAAAACTTCTAAATGCCTAATTAGTCAATCAGGGAGTTGTACAGGGTTTCTGAACCAAATCCCAACATTTTTAACTTAAAATAGGGATTTTTCCCAACTTTTCATCTGCACGGAGGTGATGAATTGATATTTGTGGTAAAATTATGCGAATACGTTTTTGCTGACAATAGGATAGGCACTTTTTTTGCGATTTGCAGTAAAATAGCAGTTTTTACCACAAAAACAACTTTTAGCTGCTAATTGAATTTGACCCTAAGGCTTCTGTAGTCATAAAGATATGTGTGAAATAGCTAGAAACTTGTAACCACTTATTAAGAAAGTCACATTCAGCCCAGTTACATTTTCCCAGTGTAACAATAACATTCTTAAATCATTTCATTAGCCACTTCTGCCAGTGTCTTTGCAAAGAACAAGATCATTACACTCGATTAAAGAAAATATTGTGCACAAAAAACATTTTCAATTATGGTCAACAAAGTTAATAATAATTTTGTGATATTTCCTTCCAAGAAAGACTTAAAACAAGCAAATTACAAAGGCTGCATCAGTTTCTTAGAGACAGGTGAATTACTTGAAGCAGAGAAATTCCATGTCCCTGAGGACAGTGGCGTCTCTGGCTTGAGCAGTGCTTTCCTGAGAATAGACAGGAAACACTGAGACGCCCTGGGGTGCAGTTATGACTGGATGTATAAATGTGAATCCTCAACTAACTGTTCATCAGACAAACTTCCTGTACTTATTACTGTATACAAGCTTTTACTAAATATATTCTGTTACGCGAGCTTACACATGTGTGACTGATTTATCTTGGTTAAGGAGCGTCATTTTGAGGTTGCAGAACTTTGGGAATCAGCTTATGAATCCAGTTTAGTGAAAGACATTCAGATATTTTAATAAAATGTAAAGACATTTATGAATCATTAAAAATGCCCAATGTTTTGAATGCAGTGCCAGTTAAGTGGTATTCCACTAAATGATGAAGCAAAAAATATATATATTTTATACATAAACCTTTGCACCTTTGCAAAATGGCCTGTGCCGCAGTAGGGCCTAAAAGTAATAGCCTGCGAGCAGCAGGAAGTGCGGGATTTAAAAATCCGGCAAGACTCACACAAAGTCCTGCACTTCCTGCTTCTCGCAGGATATTACATTTAGCCCTAAGATTCAATTTGTGCAAAATTTCACCATAATCTTTGACTAGTTTGTTTGTGCAATATCTCACCATAACCTTCGACTACTGTAGTTTGACTGGTGTGTAAAAGCATACCCGGTTTTGTCTTATAATTGTGTCCAGTTGTAAAGCGCAACGGAATTTGCTGCACTATATAAGAAACTGTTTATAAATAAATAATACATCGCACTTAGGGGGAGATGTACTAAGCAGTGATAAAAGGGGAGAAGTGAGCCAGTGGAGAAGTTGCCCATGGCAACCAATCAGCATTAACGTAACATTTAGAATTTGCATACTATAAAAGTATACAGAGCAGCTGATTGGTTGCCATGAGCAACTTCTCCACCTGCTCACTTCTCCACCTTTATCACTGATTAGTACATGTCCCCCTTTGTTCTATTTGATATGGTCATAAATCCATAGACTAATCTGAAAGTTGCAGGTGCAGATGTGTTCATGGTCAGCCGATTATTTGCTTCCATTGGAATGCATTGGTGTATACGCACCTGTGGCTATTCGCCTGTGGCTGGCCAGATCTGTAGCATCTTTTATATTGTTACTAAATTATTTAGCCCAATGAATAAACTAGTTTCAAATGTAACTTGAATAAATGACTACATAATATGTCAAAAAAACACAATCACATTCTCAAATGCAGGTGCTTTCATCCTGTGTAATGTTTAATATTATTAAAGTACACTGTAGGTAAATGTCATCTTTGTACAAGAGGTCCGACCTTCGGCTGTTTATCTACCACCTCTACCTACACTGAGTGTTGCTGGATTTTGTTAAAGGCTTCTCTGTCTGTGTCCTAACTGTGACCTTAATATGTCACACTCAATTGGGGACATCTTTATAAGCATGATCAGTAAGGGATTCTTCTTCCAAATGCACACATTTGCAGTGACACATTAAGGTCATAATCAGGCTTTATTGTTCCATAAATATAACATAGATGATCCAGTAAAATACATGTTTCCTTTCTGCTGAGTGGTTTTTGTAATTATATTTATTTAAATAATTACAAGAAATAATTATGTTTGAACATCTGAAGGAGCATTTGTGTTAACAAAATCTGTCCAACTTTGCCACTTTTAATCACATTTCTGAAAACATTTCTAAAATATATAATATTTTTTAAGATCATTATTAATGGAGAGAGTCCATTGTGAATAAAATTGGTTGGCTATATCATTAAAAAGAGGCATTTTTTTTATGTTCAAAAGAATCTATTAATAAAAATCACCATTGCCATATTGGTTACTATGACTATAATAGCCATGTAACATTATCAAGGAGCAGAAGTCCAAATAGTATTCATTTTGTGATTGACAAATCCAGCAGCAGGCCTTTGAGGCAGAGCTGTGTAATGATTACATGTCCAAATCAAAATCTCACTGGGCTGAAAACTGCCCATCAATGTCGAATAACTCAATGGAAAAGGTGTAACAAATGTGTTTTGCCAGTGGTAACATTAACATTCCTAAAATATATATTTAAACATTGTTTAAACTTTTAATAGTTAGTGAGTGTGTCATTTAAATGCCCAGTATGGCAAACAGTCATTTTATTTGACACAATACTTTCAAACATAATGTCCCCTAGAGTAATTTTGTCTTAAGTGCAAAGTATAGGATTTGTGCTTAGTATAAACACACTAACCACTGCATTTGTAATGGCTGCAGAGAACACATGATTAGCTGTACAGATATAATTTTATTCATTTACTAACTATAAACATAGACTTGAAATATCTGTTTATTAAACACTCAACATTAAGAAGTCATGAAGTTGTGCACAGGAGGTGGGACCGGGAGTCCAGTGCTGAATGGGGTGTCCTGAGGATGCTTTCTTTGGCTGCACAGACTAGAGAGTGCCCTTCTGGAGCATCTGCAGGGCTGTAGCAGTGATCCTTGATGTAGGGTGCCATCCAAGACACCCTGCTAGCCAGAAGTATTGTCGCACACCCCTAGTTACAGCCCTGCATGGTTCCCTAAAATACTAGTAACAGTGTTATCAAAACAAATGTGGCCACAATACACACCTATACAGGTGCTTTTAACAATAGTGCCTGGGGCTGTTACGGGTCTCCTTCACTCAGCAGTAGCAGAGATGGATCCAGAGTGCACCAAGGCCCATTCCCTCTCATGGGACTGGGGACCAGCCTGTAATGGGTGCCAGCTTCCGGGCACTGTTGAGTGCAGAATGTGAGCCTGACATGTTACACCAGGCTGACAATTTGTAACACTGTACCCTCACTTCCCTGCAATTCGCGCCACATCACAGCATGGGAGGAGAGAAGAGAAAGCAGTGTGCAGCCAAACTCACCTCCTCAGCTCACCTGCACTGATGGGAGGGTGGATGGGAAACACAGACCATGGCTGCAGGTCCTTGCACCCTAGTGGCAATAACAGGTTCCGGCTAGACAGACAGACAGGGGGGAAGGACAGGTGGAAAATGGTAGACTTCCTGCTGGCATTTGCATGCATAAAAGTATTTACTGTGACATGTGTATGCATGCAGCTGTTGGTCTGTCAGTACCAAGACCACACACTGTACAATGTGCAGGATATCTGGCTAGCGCTGATTGAATCAATCAGGCATGTTGTATGATTTCTGAATGCCTGATCGACAGATTAGCGCTGATTGGTCACGGCAATACACAGTAAAATTATCTGGCAGATCAGCTGATATCTAGTGGACCTGCCAGATAATTGTAACATGTCTGCCCACCTTAAAATAGGATCAGGTGTGTTTCCAAAGAGGGGGAAGGGGCCTATGTGCAGTGTCCAGGCAGACCCCACCTCTCTATATTTCCAGTAGACGTTGGCACTATGCAAGAGTTTACTGAGCTTGCGTTGATCTCTGAGAAAACAGCATTGGGGCCATTTTTACAGTTGATATTCACATTTTTATGACAGATTGCTACATTGTGTACACACTATAGCATAACATTATATTTTTATTTGTCAATGTCAGTTACACACTTTAGGCAAAATATAATAACCTACAAGGTGCAACTGCTTGGGAATTTCTGAGGGTCTACCTGTATTTTTAAAGCGACAATCATTTACAAGACAAAAGCAGGTCGGTTTTTGCCTTTAAAATGGTTGCCGCTTTAAAGATATGGCACACAGAAATTCCTGAACAACCTGCTCCTTGAGGGCTGTTACATTTCCCCCCCCATTATATTAATTCATGCATTTATGTTTATGAGTTTGCTTTTATTATTAGTATTACAGTAACTCATTTTCATTCATCCCTGGGCCATTCAATTGTTTTCCATCACATGATGAGCATAGTTAGTGAATTAGGGATTATTGAGCTCTTAAATAACATTAACTGATCATGTAGACCAGTGGCGGTTCCAGAGGTGGTGCTGCAGCACAGTCCAAAGTTCAAATAGGCGAGCAACACCAACTGCCACCAACTGTCATCCCAAACTGACTCACTGGCAGTTGGTGTGGCTCCTCTATTTGAACTTTGGCCCCACCTCTGGAGCCGCCACTGATGTAGACCCAGGCCATGTCATGATATACATGGCAGACTGTCCAAGCAACATGTTTTCTCTTTGATGGTTTGTAATCAATATCACTGATCATAGAATTCCATCTTTTTTTTATTTGCTAGATTTACATCTAAAAATGGTGTGCGTCTCCTCAATAAAAAAAATATCAATATTTTATCTTTGTCTAGCAAACACAAAAGCTGAAATAGTATGGACTAAATGAAGAAGTCATTGAACCATTTGGTTGCTATAGGAACAGGACATTACTAAACCTCATTGTGAATGAACTGTGCAGATTAAAATGCTATATGAATGCGAGAAAGACTAGCCACAGTCTTACATACAGATGAAATAAATACCAACACGGCTATTTGTCAATGTCAGTAATTGAAGTTATTTGCTATTAAACTATGGTTGTTTTTTAAGAATGTGACAAATGAAGCAGAAAGGCATTTTAGTTCCTTATGTGTAATACATTCTTACCAACATTTTAAAGGAACAGTTTGTGGCTGAGCATGTATAGCTCAATGCCTTATATAAGATGGATGTGTACTGGGTAAACAATCAGAGGTAAATTTACTAAAGGTTCTAAAAATGAAAAGTGGTGATGTTGCCCATAGCAGCCAATCATTTTCATTTTTAGAACCTTAAGTAAATTTAACCCATAGACTACAAACTACATCATGCTACGGTATATGATTGGTTTAATACAATTTATTTGCATTTTCAATTTAGGGGTGAACAAAATAGTGTGAACACTTCACAAGTGCAATGCCATTCAGCATTTATAAATTCAGATTTTGTGGCATAGAGTTGGGACAATGACAGTCATGCAATTCAGCTTTGTGGCGTGCTTGGAGATAGGACTAGGGAAATATGACACCAAATTCCACGTACAAAATGTGCAAAATTTTTTGTCAAATTTAAAATCAGGTGATTATTTAGCAGTTTTGAAAATTATTGTTATCTCTAATCCCAATCACTAAGCTATACTTTTCTGGTGATCACTGTGGTGGGGAGTAAGTGATTTGCATCAGTAGGCTCAACCCCATGTTGTGATTCTGCACTGGCCTAAATTAGATTGAGGTACAGACAATAAAAAGACCAAAAATGGACAATAAACGTTAGTAGATAAACTTGATGTCATACTACTTCCGTCTGCCTTAGTAGGAAGGCTTTACTTTTTGACGTTAACACTAACAGCAGGATCACCACCTAATACTTCTTTCTGAATTTCAGAGCATTTTTTATCTATTCCACTATAGTTTAGGGAACAATAGACAGTTATTAGCAAAGACATCCTTGTTATAAGTTCACTGTAATAACAAGTATCATCAGCATTGTAAGTCCAGTGAGTGGGTCCTCCCTCACACTGATTGACCCAGTTGGGTCTCATTAATACAAACTTGCTTTGTACTGATCCAAGGCAGACGGAAGTAGTATGACATGTAGCTATCTTCCTATCTGCAGTTACTCCTTGGGTTCATGGATCAGAACATTATATATTTTTTATATGTCTTTTAGCCTGCAGTAATTTGGTTGCCAGCTTTATCTTTTAGGTGAAGAAACAATAAAAGTTAAGTATAAATCCATTGTTTAATATTATCCTATAATGATACCAATAAGAGTGCGCCCAAACAAGAGCCTTCTTTCTCTCCGTTTTTGTTTCGATCATGTGACCGTGCAGGGTAGGCCATGATGATGCTGTTTGCTGAACATCATCACATCTCTGTCTTATCTATTTCACTAGGAAATGAGCGGGATGAGTTTCCAACATTTATGAGTCTCCTGAGTGTCCCTGGAGAATATGCAAGTATGCAATAAATATATTATAAAGCTCTGAGAATAAGAAGGACTTGTACCAGTATAAAAACAAGTTTCCTGTTCAAATGGTCAATCTGAAAAACAATTTGTATACCTGCTAACAGCACCCTAGAGGACTTTTTTGTTTAGCCATAAATTTTCCCCTTTGGTATGGACTTAATTATCATATATGTTATTCTGAATAATAAATACAATATCACACTACTGGGATTTATTTATGTTGAGGTACATGAGTCATCTTAAGCACTTTATATAGTTGCATACTTTGCAAGAGCATTGGCTGGAATACTCTGAAGACATCTGTTCCCCCTCTCTGAAAATCCTATACTATATTCTGTATTTTTATTTAGTGATGAGCGGGTTCGGTTTCTCTGAAACCGAACCCCCACGAACTTCACCTTGTTTACACGGGTCCGAGGCAGGTTCGTACCTTCCCGCCTTGCTCGGCTAACCCGAGCGCGCCCGAACGTCATCATCCCGCTGTCGGATTCTCGCGAGATTCGGATTCTATATAAGCAGCCGTGCGTCGCCGCCATTTTCACTCGTGCATTGGAGATGATAGGGAGAGGACGTGGCTGGCGTCCTCTCCGTTTATTGTAGAAGACAGAACTTGATTCATTGGTTGTTTATTGCTTAATTGTGGGGAGGATTGGGGAGCAGCTGTTAGGAGTACAGTGCAGAGTTTTGCTGATAAGTGACCACCAGTTTTTATCCGTTCTCTGCCTGAAAAAAACGCTCCATACCATATCTGTGCTCAGTGTGCTGCATAATATATCTGTGCTGAGTGCTCACACTGCTTAATTTTGGGGACTGGGGAGCAGCTATAGCAGGAGTACAGTGCAGAGTTTTGCTGACAGTGAAAACACTCCATATCTGTGCTCAGTGTGCTGCTTTATTGTGGGGACTGGGAGTGGGGACCACCAGTATAATTAATATTATATAGGAGGAGTACAGTGCAGAGTGCACTGCTGTACCTACCTCTGTGTCGTCATCCATTAAGTATACTATCCATCTACATTCTATACCTGTGGTGCATTTTAGTTTTGCAGTTTGCTGACAATGTCCACCAGTATACTATATATAGCAGTACGGTAGGCCACTGCTGTACCTACCTCTGTGTCGTCACTCGTCATCCATTAAGTATACTATCCATCTACATTCTATACCTGTGGTGCATTTTAACAGTTTTGCAGTTTGCTGACAGTGTCCACCAGTATACTATATATATACTTATAGCAGTACGGTAGGCCACTGCTGTACCTACCTCTGTGTCGTCACTCGTCATACATTAAGTATACTATCCATCTACATTCTATACCTGTGGTGCATTTTAGTTTTGCAGTTTGCTGACAGTGTCCACCAGTATACTATATATAGCAGTACGGTAGGCCACTGCTGTACCTATCTCTGTGTCGTCACTCGTCATCCATTAAGTATACTATCCATCTACATTCTATACCTGTGGTGAATTTTAGACAGTTTTGCAGTTTGCTGACAGTGTCCACCAGTATACTATATATATACTTATAGCAGTACGGTAGGCCACTGCTGTACCTACCTCTGTGTCGTCACTCGTCATCCATTAAGTATACTATTCATCTACATTCTATACCTGTGGTGCATTTTAGACAGTTTTGCAGTTTGCTGACAGTGTCCACCAGTGTACTATATATATACTTATAGCAGTACGGTAGGCCACTGCTGTACCTACCTCTGTGTCGTCACTCGTCATCCATTAAGTATACTATCCATCTACATTCTATACCTGTGGTGCATTTTAGACAGTTTTGCAGTTTGCGGACAGTGTCCACCAGTTTATTATATATATACTTATAGCAGTACGGTAGGCCACTGCTGTACCTACCTCTGTGTCGTCACTCGTCATCCATTAAGTATACTATCCATCTACATTCTATACATGTGGTGCATTTTAACAGTTTTGCCGTTTGCTGACAGTGTCCACCAGTATACTATATATATACTTATAGCAGTACGGTAGGCCACTGCTGTACCTACCTCTGTGTCATCACTCGTCATCCATTAAGTATACTATCCATCTACATTCTATACCTGTGGTGCATTTTAGACAGTTTTGCAGTTTGCTGACAGTGTCCACCAGTATACTATATATATACTTATAGCAGTACGGTAGGTCACTGCTGTACCTACCTCTGTGTCGTCACTCGTCATCCATTAAGTATACTATCCATCTACATTCTATACCTGTGGTGCATTTTAGACAGTTTTGCACAGTAAATATAGTAGTAGGCCATTGCTATTGATACTGGCATATAATTCCACACATTAAAAAATGGAGAACAAAAATGTGGAGGTTAAAGGGAAAGATCAAGATCCACTTCCACCTCGTGCTGAAGCTGCTGCCACTAGTCATGGCCGAAACAATGAAATGCCATCAACGTCGTCTGCCAAGGCCGATGCCCAATGTCATAGTAGAGAGCATGTAAAATCCAAAACACAAAAGTTCAGTAAAATGACCCAAAAATCAAAATTAAAAGCGTCTGAGGAGAAGCGTAAACTTGCCAATATGCCATTTACGACACGGAGTGGCAAGGAACGGCTGAGGCCCTGGCCTATGTTCATGGCTAGTGGTTCAGCTTCACATGAGGATGGAAGCACTCATCCTCTCGCTAGAAAAAAGAAAAGACTAAAGCTGGCAAAAGCACAGCAAAGAACTGTGCGTTCTTCAAAATCACAAATCCCCAAGGAGAGTCCAATTGTGTTGGTTGCGATGCCTGACCTTCCCAACACTGGACGGGAAGAGCTTGCGCCTTCCACCATTTGCTGTAAGGAGCACCCGCAGTCCAGTTCCTGATAGTCAAATTGAAGATGTCACTGTTGAAGTACACCAGGATGAGGATATGGGTGTTGCTGGCGCTGGGGAGGATATTGACAAGGAGGATTCTGATGGTGAGGTGGTTTGTTTAAGTCAGGCACCCGGGGAGACACCTGTTGTCCGTGAGAGGAATATGGCCATTGACATGCCTGGTCAAAATACAAAAAAAATCAGCTCTTCGGTGTGGAATTATTTCAACACAAATGCGGACAACAGGTGTCAAGCCGTGTGTTGCCTTTGTCAAGCTGTAATAAGTAGGGGTAAGGACGTTAACCACCCCGGAACATCCTCCCTTATACGTCACCTGCAGCGCATTCATCATAAGTCAGTGACAAGTTCAAAAACTTTGGGTGACAGCGGAAGCAGTCCACTGACCACTAAATCCCTTCCTCTTGTAACCAAGCTCCTGCAAACCACACCACCAACTCCCTCAGTGTCAATTTCCTCCTTACCCAGGAAAGCCAGTAGTCCTGCAGGCCATGTCACTGTCAAGTCTGACGAGACCTCTCCTGCCTGGGATTCCTCCGATGCATCCTTGAGTGTAATGCCTACTGCTGCTGGCGCTGCTGTTGTTGCTGCTGGGAGTCGATCGTCATCCCAGAGGGGAAGTCGGAAGACCACTTGTACTACTTCCAGTAAGCAAATGACTGTCCAACAGTCCTTTGCGAGGAAGATGAAATATCACAGCAGTCATCCTGCTGCAAAGCAGATAATTCAGGCCTTGGCAGCCTGGGCGGTGAGAAACGTGGTTCCGGTATCCATCGTTAATTCAGAGGCAACTATAGACTTGATTGAGGTAATGTGTCCCCGGTACCAAATACCATCTAGGTTCCATTTCTCTAGGCAGGCGATACCGAAAATGTACACAGACCTCAGAAAAAGACTCACCAGTGTCCTAAAAAATGCAGTTGTACCCAATGTCCACTTAACCACGGACATGTGGACAAGTGGAGCAGGGCAGACTCAGAACTATATGACTGTGACAGCCCACTGGGTAGATGTATTGCCTCCCGCAGCAAGAACAGCAGCGGCGGCACCAGTAGCAGCATCTCGCAAACGCCAACTCGTTCCTAGGCAGGCTACACTTTGTATCACCGCTTTCCAGAATAGGCACACAGCTGACAACCTCTTACGGCAACTGAGGAAGATCATCGCAGAATGGCTTACCCCAATTGGACTCTCCTGGGGATTTGTGACATCGGACAACACCAGCAATATTGTGCATGCATTACATCTGGGCAAATTCCAGCACGTCCCATGTTTTGCACATACATTAAATTTGGTGGTGCAGAATTATTTAAAAAACGACAGGGGCGTGCAAGAGATGCTGTCGGTGGCCCGAAGAATTGCGGGCCACTTTCGGCATTCAGGCACCGCGTACAGAAGACGGGAGCACCACCAAACATTCCTGAACCTGCCCTGCCATCATCTGAAGCAAGAGGTGGTAACGAGGTGGAATTCAACCCTCTATATGCTTCAGAGGATGGAGGAGCAGCAAAAGGCCATTCAAGCCTATACATCTGCCCACGATATAGGCAAAGGAGGGGTAATGCACCTGACTCAAGCGCAGTGGAGAATGATTTCAACGTTGTGCAAGGTTCTGCAACCCTTTGAACTTGCCACACGTGAAGTCAGTTCAGACACTGCCAGCCTGAGTCAGGTCATTCCCCTCATCAGACTTTTGCAGAAGAAGCTGGAGACATTGAAGGAGGAGCTAAAACAGAGCGATTCCGATAGGCATGTGGGACTTGTGGATGGAGCCCTTAATTCGCTTAAATCAGAGCACTACATTTTGGCCACCGTGCTCGATCCTAGATTTAAAACCTACGTTGTATCTCTCTTTCCGGCAGACACAAGTCTGCAGAGGTTCAAAGACCTGCTGGTGAGAAAATTGTCAAGTCAAGCGGAACGTGACCCGTCAACAGCTCCTCCTTCACATTCTCCCGCAACTGGGGCTGCGAGGAAAAGGCTAAGAATTCTGAGCCCACCCGCTGGCGGTGATGCAGGGCAGCCTGGAGCGAGTGCTGACATCTGGTCCGGACTGAAGGACCTGTCAACGATTACTGACATGTCGTCTACTGTCACTGCATATGATTCTGTCACCATTGAAAGAATGGTGGAGGATTATATGAGTGACCGCATCCAAGTAGGCTCGTCAGACAGTCCGTACGTATACTGACAGGAAAAAGAGGCAATTTGGAGGTCCTTGCAGAAACTGGCTTTATTTTACCTAAGTTGCCCCCCTTCCAGTGTGTACTCCAAAAGAGTGTTTAGTGCAGCCGGTCACCTTGTCAGCAATCAGCGTACGAGGTTACTTCCAGAAAATGTGGAGAAGATGATGTTCATCAAAATGAATTATAATCAATTCCTCCGTGGAGACATTCACCAGCAATTTCCTCCAGAAAGTACACAGGGACCTGAGATGGTGGATTCCAGTGGGGACGAATTAATACTCTGTGAGGAGGGGGATGTACACAGTGAATCAGACGATGAGGAGGAGGTGGACATCTTGCCTCTGTAGAGCCAGTTTGTGCAAGGAGAGATTGATTGCTTCTTTTTTGGTGGGGGCCCAAACCAACCAGTCATTTCAGCCACAGTCGTGTGGCAGACCCTGTGGCTGAAATGATGGGTTTGTTAAAGTGTGCATGTCCTGTTTATACAACATAAGGGTGGGTGGGAGGGCCCAAGGACAATTCCATCTTGCACCTCTTTTTTTTTTATTTATCTCTGCATCATGTGATGTTTGGGGCTAATTTTTTCAAGTGCCATCCTGTCTGACACTGCAGTGCCACTCCTAGATGGGCCAGGTGTTTGTGCCGCCCATTTGGGTCACTTAGCTTAGTCATCCAGCGACCTCGGTGCCAATTTTAGGACTTAAAATAATATTGTGAGGTGTGAGGTGTTCAGAATAGACTGGAAATGAGTGTAAATTATGGTTATTGAGGGTAATAATACTATGTGATCAAAATGCCTCCAAATTCTATGATTTAAGCTGTTTTTGAGGGTTTTTAAAAAAAAAAAAACACCCGAATCCAAAACACACCCGAATCCGATAAAAAAATTTCTGGGAGGTTTTGCCAAAATGCGTCTGAATCCAAAACACGGCCGCGGAACCAAATCCAAAACCAAAACACAAAACCCGAAAAATTTCTGGTGCACATCTCTAAACAGTAATATAGCAAATCATCTTGATTCTTATTTTTTTCTCAGTGGTTTTGAACAAATTGGAAAGGAAGTGACCACAGCTGTTTAGCAAGACATTGAAATAAATGTCATAGACATAAGCCCATTTTCGAGGATAAAGTACTAGCAAAGCTCTCCAAACTGAAAGTGGACGACTCAGATGGGAAATATCCAAGGAATCAATAGCAGAAATATTTAACATGACCACTAACAGCATTAGTTACAGAAGACCCTACATTAATGTGTGTTTTGCTACCTTTCAAAAGTGGAAGTAAATAAAAGGCTAACAAACAGTAACCAGAGAGCATGGCATCTGTAGTGGGGAAATGCATGGGGAAATGTTGAAACAATTTACTAGAGTTCATTTATGAAAGGCAGGTTATTCCTAACAGTATGACACCTGCTGCTATTGATTTCGACTGCTGCAGTTGTTATTGCCCCTACATCACTTTAGTCCCTGGCTGCGGCAGCTGCCGGCTCCGGGGGGCAGGATAGATCTCACGCATACCCAGTGAACCAGCGAGAGCACAGCGCATCAGTACTAGGCTGATGTGCTATGGGGAGCTTGGCGCTGATCACCAGAGGGGAGAGTTTTGACTCCCCCGCCAAGGCATTGAGATGTTAATATATCTAGTCGCTAGTGCTTCCTGCTATGCCTCAGTAAAGCAGGAAGCATTATACCTGTACAATATGTGCAAGTATAATACATCTACCCCATGTCATTAGATATTGCTACATTTAGCTTAAAATATGGGTATGTAAATATGCACAATTGCATACCTCCCAACTTTCTTCATCATAGAAGAGGGACACACCACCCGCTCCCGAAAAAGGGGCATGACCTAAAAAAGGGGGCGTTTCTTTGCAGTGATGCCGTGATTTAAGCCACACCTCCATTGTCCGTCACTGAATGGGGCATGCCCAGCGCTCTGTGAGCTGCTGGCATGCCCCTTCTCCCTCTGTCACTTGTGAATAGACGCTGTGCACATGCGCACAGTGTCTATTCTCCGAGCAGCGAGTGCAGGAGCCTCCACACTGCTCCCCCCCACCGCGGGAGACTGCAGCCCGCGGGTGGGACAGCGGGACAGTTCCAAAAAACAGGACTGTCCTGCGAAAATTGGGACAGTTGGGAGGTGTGCAATTAGTGAAGGAATGCAGTCAATGGTACAAAGAGAAGTTCCACCTTACTTCTATAAACATGAATGTGTATAGAATAGAATTATCCCACACAGGAGCCTTTCTAGATTACTTGTTTCCTCGCAGAGGTAATAAACATTAAAAAAGAGACATACGGCACTGTATGGCACTGACAGTGTCAAATTGTGTATCACCCAAGGTGAACATATAGCACAGGGTGATAATCTCACTTCCTTCAATAAAGAGATGACTCCCCTTGTGATGTATTGCTCCTTACTGGAAATCGGTTTGATATATTTGTAGTTTATAAATCCTGCCCGAGGTAACGTAACTCCTCTTCAATGTTCACAATAAAAGTAGGATAAAAAGCTCTTCAAGATAAAAACAATGGTATATAAAAAACAAAGTCCCTATGGTCTGTGTTCTATAGTGTAAATCTCCTACCAGATGCTTAGATGTAAAAAGTCAGTAAAGTCACGGTAACTAGTCCGCCAACTCCTTAACAATAGCAATGGATTTACAGAATGTCACCATAGCTCTTATACTATGGGGGTCCATCACCAAGCTTGCTGCATTTCAAACCACAAGATTCTTCTTCAGTTGCTTGGTGTACCTCACGCTAAGCTCACTAAAATACCCCATATAATCAGACTAAACACTCAGTCGCTTAATTGAAAACATGCCTTCTCCAGACCATGGACACAGTACCACTGTAAATATTCGGAAGTGATGTCAGATACAAAAACAGAAGCAACAAAATTGATGTACTTACCTATTTAACATTCCACATGCGTTCCACACTATTAAGAACATTAGACATGCATGCATATGCAGAAGTGACGTTAAAGCCCCAAACTAGAAGCAAAAACATTATTGTACTTCCCTATTTGGCATTCCACCTTTTCTATACCCTCAAACATATATACTCAAATAAGACTTCTCCACTTGTCATCAGAACTCACACAATGCTCCTTACATGCTATCAGACATCACCAATTGCCCCTTAAATATCCAGCAGATGCCACATATGCAATCAGACCTCTCATAATGCCACTTAAATGCCAAACAGATCAACCCACATGACATCAGACCTCATCCACATGTCATCACATCTCCTCATTACTCATATCCCCATCAGATGTCCCTCTCTGCCCCTTGTATTTTATACAGTTGTACCATCCTTACTAATTATATGCCCATCAGATGTCCCCATGCCCATTAGATGCCCATTAGATGCCCCCATGCCCCTTATATGCCAATCAAATGTACCAACATAACCTTATGTGCCTCAAAAGATCTTCAACTTCTCTCTCCTCCACTTCCACTGTGTTTTTGGATCCCATCCATAGAAGTGGGAGAGCACAATCTCCTCCTCTTTGTACTCTGATTGGAATAGCTCTGTGATACCACTGCCAGGTTTGTTCCTACATCAACCACTATAAAACTGCAATACTTTACCTGATCAAATGTCACCGGGTAGGCAGGCATTATGACTACATGCTGCACTGTGAAGTATTGCGGTGCTGAAATGGACAATGGGGTCTTGAGAAAACCAGACATCGTAACATAAAGGCAGAGGGTGGCAGGTAGTCCTCTAATGTCACACTGGGCCCTAGGGGTTCTGCCTTGTTGACAATTCAGCTCTGGAGTAAATAAGGTAATAGAACAGTTGTTGATGTAGACTTAGTAAGACATGTGACATTGTGCCACAAAGATGACTGCTATGTAACTTAGAAAGATTAGGATTAGTTGCAAAATTGACAACATTACTAATGTAGATAGATACAAGGCCTGATTCAGAGGCAATGCAGATGTATTTCAGTTGGCCAATATTTTCCTACTGTTTATGCATTTGAGTTGTACTGAGCATGTGTAACAATGGCTTAGAGATGGTCGTCGCTGGGAAGACTTACAGTAGATGCAGTGTGACTACAGATAGGGAGTGTTTGTGGGAGGTAACGAAGGTGGCTACAAAAATGCAGGCACATTGCAACGGTTTTGTGGGCATGTTACAACCAACGACTGCATCTTTGTACACAGTTTCACTGTCCCCAGCGGCTTAGTTGTGGACTGGACAATCTGAACAACCATAGGCTTGATCAGAGGTCCAGTGTTGTGACCAGTGTGCACCCAATGTTACGTCTTTGTATGCAGTTGGTGGATCTGAGAAGCAGGTGGTAGGTGCCTCTGTACATGAGGCAGTGGTCGCAGCATTATCATATCTTCTCAGATTTGCTGTGTACAAAGACACATTTGTGATGTGATGTTTAACAGGAAACATAAATAGCAACATTATTAAATGTCTAGGTAATCTAGAGCAGTGTTTCACAACCTCGGTCCTCAAGGCACACTAAAGATTGGCATAAACTATACAATTATCTGGTGGATAATCTGTCAATTCTGGCTGTTGGAATGAAAATCTGGTAATGGAGGAGAGCAGAAGACAATCAGCCATTTGCCCCCAACAATGGAAAATCAACAAAACCTGTAATTCAGACAAATTGGTTAAAGCATGAATTTAACCGATTTGTCTGAATGACAGGTTTGGTCAATTTTCCAGTGTTTGGGAACAAATGGTCAATTGTTATCTGCTCTCATGCCTTACCAGATTTTCATTCCAACAGCCAGATCTGCCAGATTATCTGACAGATAATTGTATAGTGTGTACCTAGCTTTACAGTGCAGGTTTTAGTAATATCAAGCTTGAGCACAGATGGTTAAATCTAACTGAGATACTAATAACACCACCTGTGCTCAAGTATGGCTATCTTTAGAACCTGTACTGTTAGTGTGCTTTGAGGGTCTAGAGTGCATACTTGACAACATGACCCAGGAGGGACAAAACACTCTTTTCCTGGACTTCCCTCTTAATTTATTATTATTGCCATCACCTGTATTGT
The DNA here is from genome assembly GCF_028390025.1 of Pseudophryne corroboree. Lineage (NCBI taxonomy): Eukaryota > Metazoa > Chordata > Amphibia > Anura > Myobatrachidae > Pseudophryne > Pseudophryne corroboree. Next base: position 510,189,663 of record NC_086449.1, read on the forward strand.
ACTAGTTAAATAATAAGAAAGGTCTTTCAAAATACAAACATACATTAAGAGGGAAGTCCAGAGCATTCTGTCCCTCCTGGAATTGGTCATGTTGGGTGCTATGAGAGTGTAGAGAGATGACAGAGACAATGTAATGTGAACGATGCACAATTTTTAACTTGGGTTTCAAAAAATAAAAACATTGAATAGAATATTAGTATCTGTAAAATATCAAAAACTGAGAAGGAAAAGGAGCTTGAAGTCACTATTTATGAAAACTGAAATGGAGAGAACAATGTGGACACAATCAGATTAATATTAGATTGCACTGGGAGAGTAAGGCTGGGTACACACTGGCCGATATATTGGCCGTCCTATTGAATGACTGATATATTTCTGGCCCGTTGGCCAGTGTGTACTAGCGATATGTTTGTGAACGCCGTCGTTCACAGACATATCGCATCGGCCCTGTTGCACACATGATGTGTGTGTGTATGGGTGGTCAGCCGCCCGCCCGCACACATGCTGCAGAGGCTGCTGGTGATTGACAGCTGTACTGGGCGTGCGCATGTAAATAAGTACGTTCTTTCAGATACAACTTTGTATAACTTTGACTCATGAGAAGAAAAGTAAAATGTAATTATATTTGTACTTTAATTTTACAAATTTTGGTTTCCTCATACTCATACATACAGTACATTTATATATTTATTCTTATCTGGGATTATTTTCTCTTTGATATACTGTACATTAGGTAGCAAGTGAAGTTGATGTGCTGGAAGCAGGAAACATAGGCATGCTTAAGGATCTGACAAGGGCCAAATTGGGTCGGAGCATCTCCAAAATGGACGGTCTTCTGGAGTGCTCCTAGTGTTTAGTACTTACCAAAAGTTGTCTCAGTAAGGAAATCAGATGAATCGGTGATGGATTTATGGGTGCCCCATTGCTCATTGATGCACATGCGGAACGAATGCTATCCCAGGAGAGCTAGTGTGACACAAATTCAAACTTGCTGTTAGATTTTTTTATTCTGTATGTATTCTTTCCCTTAATAAATTCATATTTCCCCTTAGGTAGAATATTAGACAAACCCTGCTGACAACAGTTCTAAATGTCCTTGTTTGTTATTGTGAGTGTTAGTAGTATTCTGCTTAATACCTACATGCTATTACCCCTATGTCAACCACCTGACTATAACTCTCTTCCACCTCCTGTGGTTAATGTCAGCAAACAGGTATCCCAGCGTATACAGGTCTAATGACTGGACAATAGTCATAACATATCAAGTGATATAATACACAGTTATAATATAACTATATAACATATAGATATAATACACCACTGGTGAAACAAATGGGAGCCAGAGCCAGGTCATATTTGCTGTCTAAAGAAATAGTTTAATTTATTTATGAATATATAACAGCAGTTGCTTTCATATCTGTGATAATCCATCCTTTATTGGGTGCCCACACAAGTTCACTCTTCATACAGTATCTGACACTCACTTTGCGAGCTGTCTGGCTACTTTTCACTTCTCTAACTCCAATAGAGTAGAGTAAGCCTGGATACAAATTTAGCCATCTGATCAGCTGTCAAGCTGTTCCGCCAGCCGATTGGTGTGTATGCACAAACGATCTTGTGCATACACACCAATCAACCACCCAATTTTTAGCCAACAGAACCATTTGAAAATGCCCACCCACTTGAGATGTCACATCAATAGCTTCTGTGGCTGATCTATAGCATGCCGGCGGGTCGGCTGTACACACAGGCACATACACTGATATATCTGGATGATATATCAGCATCGGCTGCGCTGCAGGGCCAACCTGATATGTCTGTGAGTGTGAACCACGTTGATCTTTGTACAAACAAGAGAAAATCAAAACACTGAAGCACCTAAATAAACAAGTAACAATGCAAGGGGTGCAGAGATACAGTTATTTATCATTTTTGCATGCCAGGCAAATTCTGGCTGCTTTTGCATGTAGCCCAGAAATGATGGACATCTTTTTTTTAGGGCTCTTCAATCCAGATTTGAGTTTGGACACGCCCTTCTCACATCTAAATCTCTCAGCACATTTTAAATCTGCTCCCCCTGCAGTGCAGCATGTCTTTACCAAGGGGCACAGTTACTTTTTTGCTTTACTCCCACCAAAGAATCAGGTGCCCAATATCCCTAAGCACTCCTCCCACATAAAAAGTTGTATACTCTTAACTGATTTTGGAGGACTACGTAAGGACGGGTTCAGTATAATATACCGATGGTCAAAATCCCAACAGCCATTGACCGACAGTCAAAATACAGACACAGTCAAAATACCGACATTCATTATGCAGACATTTCAAAATACCGACATGAGTTTTTCTGTTTGTTTTGTGTCCATGTCGACATAGGTCGACATGGACACCGATTAAGTGTACTGCGTACCCTCGCATGGCTACTGCACTCACCATGCTTCAGGCATGGTGCCTAACTGTGCTCGGCACACTATTATATTCCCCCCCCAGGTCCACTGGGTAAGTATGAACAAGTCTGTTTATTGATCAAAAATTACTTTAAAACGCATGTCGGCATTTTGACATGTCGACATTTCAAATGTCGGTGTTATGATTATGTCAGCATTTTAAACATGTTGGTATAATGAATGTCGGTATCTTGATCGTGTCGGTATTTTGACTGTCAGTCAATGTCTGTCGGGATTATGACTGTCGGTAAATCAACTGCTGCCCCATAAGGACTTAGGGACATGTACTAAGCAGTGATAAAAGTGGAGAGTAAGCCAGTGGAGAAGTTGCCCATGGCAACCAATCAGCTGCTCTGTATACTTTTATAGTATGCAAATTATATATGTTACGTCAATGCTGATTTGTTGCCATGGGCAACATCTCCACTGGCTCACTTCTTCACTTTTATCACTGCTTAGTACATCTCCTCTTTAGGGGTATATTAAAAGACTAAAATTCCTCTATACAGTGACTACAGGTCTCTGACAAACACAGGCGCTAGCCAGGTCATACAAATGCATATACATATTCTATGTGACTGGTCCATCAAAACAGTACGTTCTCTAAGTCTAACCACTACTGTATTTGTTGTTGTTGTTGTTGTTATTACTGATGAATTTTGATGATACTGTAACTGTTTTTCTATCTCTGGTATAAGCCAACACTATCATCAGATCTTAATGAATTGGAAACATAGGTTGCATGTGCAGGATAGACTATATTTAATCTATAGCATAAATTCTATATACAGTATCTACAATCTGAACTCTCTTATTTTTGTTTCTGCTGAAAAAACTGGATTGCACTAATGTTATAATACTTCAGCTGTCTTCTAAATTTTACTATGTACAAGGATCTCAGTAATTTACACATTCCTTTCTGGGTATATATACTGTAAATGAAAAAAACTGGCAGCTATTAACACCTGGAGTCAGACCTGCATTCATCCCCTAGTAGGTAATTATTCTGCTCTTCTGGCTGTTTTTATCAAAGGGTCCTATTTTTACTCTACAGATTGCCTTTATTTTATGGCTGCAAAAATTGTGGGTACAATGATTTGCACATGCTAATTGTTTTGCCTGGTTTTTTATTATATGTATTATTTTTAGGGGACTTAGGAACCCAACATTTTATACACTTTTTGATGTCATGATTTTCGATTTTGTAAACATTGTGTGCCGCTAGAGGACATTAAATAGGTAAACATTGGGCGCTGGAGAGAGACTCTGTGCAGGCTGGGGCTGAATAGACACTGTGCGGGCTGGCAGTAGAGAAACACTGGGCCTGATTCCCATATGTAAGGAATTGCGCACAGCAGAGAAGCCAAATATATAATCCATACTGTACTTCCTGTTCCCCGCATTCACCAACGAATGCTCTAATGTACCCAGATTCCTATCAGATAGAATTTCAGCACTATCATGGGCAAGTACAGGATGTGTTGAGGGGAAGTCCGCACACACATATATATATATATATATATATATATATATATATATATATATATATATATGGGAATAATATGAATCCAAGGTACAGTGTAAACAGGATCTGCCCCTGAGTCTAACCCGGGTTGGAACCGTTTCCTGAAACATGGGTCTAAGTGGTATAAGTCTTGAGAGTAATAAAATGGACAGAGATAAACTACCAACCATTTAGTTCCTAGCTGTCTTTTTAAACACAGCCTGTAACATGGCAGTTAGGAGCTCATTGGCTGGTACTTTATCTCTCTCCACCTCTCCAATACATTACATCTCTCCCATAGGCCACAGTGGATTATCAGTTACCTGCCCCTCCTTTACTGATGCGTGGAACTTGTTTTTCAGTAACAATTAAACAGTACAATTGTCATTGCACAGTAGTATAATGATCATTTTACTTTTTAGTTGTTTATCAAAAACTGTATACTCTATGTGTCCTTTATTTATTTTTTTAATAAAAAAACATTTACGTCTTTTGGTGATTCAACCCCTATAATCCTTACGAAGACTGAAACAAAACTCTGAAGCAGCAGGACAGATGTGCCTACATTGTACAGATATAGAATTGAAGACTCCTCCTAATTGCCACATTGTCTCTGTAGGGGATCTTCTTGTGTTGAGATACTGTAGGATGATCATAGGCCTCTCTGAAATATTTGCTTTGTGTATTTGAAATGTTGCTTGTTTACCATGATTACCAGCTGTGAAGAGCTTGCTATTATACTGAATGCAAATATAGAGGGATTGTTTAAAGTGATAGTGATATACTCTAACATATCATGGTGTTCAGTCAGGGGCGTATTAATAGAGGAGGGGGCCCATTTGCAGTCTCCATCTGGCCCTCTCCTCTGTAGATGACAGCAGACTCTTGAGCACTAGGGTCACTAGTAGACCCCAGTGCTGTTCCTGAGTCCAGTGTGCATGCTCAGGTCTTTGGGAAAATGACGTGATGGCCATTTTCCCGATTATTTTACCTACTGCCAAGGTCCCGGTTACACCGCACACCCTGCACCCATTATACATATGTCACTGCATTCAGTGCATTATATGACTGCTGAATAACTATCTGATCGTAACAGATTTATAGCTAAAGAGCATTTTATTTTATCTTGGGCAATAGTAAGAAAAGCAATGAATACAGATGAAGTTAGACATCAGCGTTTTAATATAAACATACAGAACACAGAAAAACACACAATAAAGCTCCCTGTGAAAGGCATTTATGTTAAATGTCAGCTCTTCAATATCGTCCTTTTGTACTGGGACTATAAAATTAACAACAGGAATATGTTACACATATTAGCGTCCTCACATCAGATCAGTGTCAGACTGGGGCATGAAAGGCCTACTGAGGGAATGCAGTGGTAGTGTCCTTAGGGGTGTGGCCAGATTCCAGAGGGGGTGTGGCCAACCACAACAGAGGCATGACTAATGAATAGCGAGTGCATAGTCTGGTCCCCTTTATAAATATATATACAGTACTGTTTAAAAGTTTTATGCAGGTGTGGAAAATATGCTGCAAACTAAGAATGCTTTCAAAAATAGAAGTGTTAATAGTTTATATTTTCAATTAACAAAATGCAAAGCGAATTAACAGAAGAGAACTCAAAATCAAATCAATATTTGGTGTGACCACCCTTTGCCTTCAAAACAGCATCAAATCTTCTAGGTACACTTGCACACAGTTTTTGACGTAACTGAACAGAGAGGTTGTTCCAAACATCTTGGAGAACTAACCACAGATCTTCTGTGGATGTAGGCTTGCTCAAATCCTTCTGTCTTTTCATGAACTTGTGTGCAGAAAAATGGCAGCAGCTGCTCTGGACTGATGAGTCAAAATGTGAAATATTTGGCTGTAACAGATGGCAGTTTGTTTGCAGAAGGACTGGAGAGTGGTACAATAATAAGTGTCTGTTCCTTGCAAGTTTGGGGCTGCTTTTCAGCATAAGGAGTTGGGGATTTGGTCAGGATTAATAGTATCCTCAATCCTGAGAAATACAGGCAGGTACTTATCCATCATGCAATGCCATCAGTGAGACATCTGATTGGTTCCCAATTTATTCTGCAGCAGGACAATGACCCCAAACATAAAGCCAATGTCATTAAGAACTATCTTCAGCATAAAGAAGAACAAGGAGTCCTGGAAGCAATGCTATGGCCCCCACAGAGGCCTGATCTCAACATCATCGAGTCTGTCTGGGATTACATGAAGTGTTTTTTTTTCCCCCCACAGCGCATGGTAAGACTGAAACTAGTGATTCTCTATTAATGTATGAACGCCGTTTTACTGCTGTGTTGTGCTCACAGCACGCTCCCACAGCTTACCACCTCCCCATTGTCCATCAATAACGGACGATGAGGGAGACAATGTATGATTGCCTCTACAGACACTGTTCGGCTCCAAAGACGGTTGTCCTGTAATGCCAGCTCTGGCATGGTATTGCAGATTTCCTAAGCATGCTGTTTTGTTTTTTTTTTATATTTTTTTCACTGCCTTCAATAAAACGTTATTGCTTTTGACAGGTTAACACAGGTTAACTGGGCATGCCCACTACTACACTGGACCCTGATAAAGTATGATGAAGTGGGAGGATACTTTTCACCAGACAGGTGAACTAACGCCAGACAGGTGAACTCCCATACACAGGTGAACTAACGCCAGACAGGTGCCTGCCTCATACATTTTGGCTGAGGGACAGCCCGCTTCACCATGATAAAGCTAGAGATGAGCGGGTTCGGTTCTCAGAGAACCGAACTGTACCGAACTTCACCATTTGAGTCCGGATCCGAGCCAGTCTCGGGTTTTCCTGCCTGACTCGGAAACCCGAACGAGGCAAAACGTCATCATCCCGCTGTTGGATTCTCGCGGGATTTGGATTCTATATAAGGAGCCGCGCGTCGTGGCCATTTTCACTCCAGTCTCGGAGAGTGTAGTGAGAGGTCGTGTTTCCGTCCTCAGTGTCTGTGTGGGGGCGGGAAATTGGGGTGGCGAGTCTTGTGCTGTGTTGTGCTGCTCAGTCCAGTCCAATGTAGTCAGTGTCTTATGCTGCATCAGTCCAGCCAGTTACAGTGTTGGTGTCCTCTGCTGCTATATGTCCCCAGTGCTGCTGGCTGCTGTATAAGTCCCTTGCATTTTTTCCTGTGTTGTCTTGCACCAGACCAGGGGTAGTGTCTTGTGCAGTATCAGTCCAGTGACCAGTCACAGTGGTGGTGTCCTCTGCTGCCATATATCCAGTGTAGCTGTATAAGTCCCTTTCAGTGGTGCTGTGTTGTCCTGCATTAGACCAGGGGAAGTGTCTTGTGCAGCATCAGTCCAGTGACCGGTCACAGTGGTGGTGTTCTCTGCTGCCATATATCCAGTGTTACTGCCGTATAATTCCCGTGATACTAGCATATAATTCCCGCGATATTGCTGTATAATTCCCGTGATACTGGCGTATAATTCCTGTGACATTGCCGTATAATTCTCGGAATACTGGCGCATAATTCCTATGATATTGCCGTATAATTCCTGCGATATTGCCATATAATTCTCAGAATACTGGCGTATAATTCCTGTGATATTGCCGTATAATTCTCAGAATACTGGCGTATAATTCCTGTGACATTGCCATATAATTCTCGGAATACTGGCATATAATTCCTGTGATACTGGCGTATAATTCCTGTGATATTGCCGTATAATTCTCGGAATACTGACGTATAATTCCTATGATATTGCTGTATAATTCCTGTGATATTGCCTTATAATTCTCGGAATACTGCCGTATAATTCCAGTTATCCTGCTGTATAATTTCATATAAATCCATATAATTCCGTATAAATACAGTCCAGTGGTGCTGCCATATAAATTCAGTGGTGCTGTCCTGTGCTGTATATTATTTACTCCAAATAAAGGGGTTATTAATATTTAATCCAATTTTTTTTACAGGGTTTACCCTGTGAGGTGTAGGGGTACGCTCTCTTGTGCCACATATTGTGTTATATAACTCCAGAAAAATAATGGAGAACAAACATTTGGAGAATAAAATAGGGAAAGATCAAGAACCACTTCCTGCTAGTGCTGAAGCTGCTGCCACTAACCATGACACAGACAATGAAATGCCATCAACGTCGTCTGCCAAGGCCGATGCCCACTGTGATAGTAAAGGGCATGTAAAATCTAAAAAGCCAAAGTTCAGCAAAAAGACCCCAAAAAATAAATTTAAATGGTCTGAGGAGAAACGTAAACTTGCCAATATGCCATTTACGCCACAGAGTGGCAAGGAATGGCTGAGGCCCTGGCCTTTGTTCATGACTAGTGGTTCAGCTTCACATGACGATGGACACTTATGCCTTGACACTTATGTTGGTGTTAGACGTGCGTCTGGTATCCGCCTTTAGTGCAGTGGGATTTAGACAAATGATGGAGGTATTGTGTCCCCGGTACGAAATCCCATCTAGATTCCAATTCACTAGGCAGGCGATAGCGAGATTTTGCCATTTAATTCCAGTGATTTGGACATATAATTACAGTGATTTTGCCAATTAAGTCCAGTGATTTGGACGTATAATTATTAATTCCAGTGATTTTGCCAATTAATTCCAGTGATTTGGACGTATAATTATTAATTACAGTGATTTTGCCAATTAATTACAGTGATTTGGCCAATTAATCACAGTGATTTGGACGTATAATTCCAGTGATTTTGCCAATTAGTTCCAGTGATTTGGACATGTAATTACAGTGATTTTGCCAATTAATTCCAGTGATTAGGACGTATAATTACAGTGTCTTTGCCAATTAATTCCAGTGATTTGGATGTATAATTCCAGTTGGAATTGTTTGTATCGCTTGGCTTAGTCATACAGCTACCTCATTGCACCTCTTTGACATCTTTGCATGAGGTGCTGTTTTGGGCCTAGTTTTTGAAAAGTGCCATCCTGTCTGACACTGCTGTATGAGTCCAGGGGTACTGCTGTATTAGTCCTGGGGTACTGCCGTATAAGTCCACCAATTGCAGAATTTAAAAAAAATGACTGGAGCGTGCTGGAGATGCTGTCAGTAGACCGAACAATTGCGGCCCACTCTCGACATTCAGCCACTGCGTGACACTACTAGATGGGTCATATAGTTGTGTCGCTTAGCTTAGTCATACCGCAACCTCGGTGCACCTTTTTTTTCTTCTTTGAATAATTTGCTGTTAGGGGCCTTTTTTTTTATATCTGCCCTCCTGTCTGCCACTGCAGTGCAACTCCTAGATGGGCCAATTGTTTGCATATCTGGCACTATGGGGGCATATGTATATCTCAACTGTGGGGGCATATCTAGCACTGTGGGGGCATATCTGGTAGTGATGAGCGAGGTTCGGTTTTACTCGGTTTTACTCGGTTTTACTCGGTTCTCAAAACGGCATCTTATTGGCTATCCAAAACACGTGACATCCGTGAGCCAATAAGATGCCGTTTTGAGAACCGAGTAAAACCGAGTAAAACCGAGTAAAACCGAATCCGCTCATCACTAATATCTGGCACTGTGGGGGCATATGTGTATCTGGCACTGTGGGGGCATGTGTGTATCTGGCATCGTGGGGACATATGTGTATCTGGCACTATTGGGGGCATATTTGTATCTGGCACTGCACTATTGGGGTCATATGTGTATCATGCCCCCATTTTCTTGACCACACCCCATGTGGCCACACCCATTTTTTTTGCTGTGCGCATGCACACAGTACCACTAAGAATTTTTTTCTACTTGCACCACTGGGTAGTGCGCTGCACTGCACTTCTTTGCACTACTATTTGATTATACTACCTGGTCTTGGGTGGCATTGCCTCCTCAGCCAGGCCAGGCACTGCTGATGTCTCCTCAGTGTTATAAGAATTACTATGTGGGCATAATGTGTAAAGGGAACTGCTACTGTGTGGGCATGATGTGTATAAGGTTTACTACTGTGTAGCATAATTTGAATTGGGGGAACTATTGTATGGTCATGCCCCTTTCCCACAAGATCATGTCCCTTTTTTGCACATGCACCTTCCCTATTTCAAATATGGGGGGCGCCAGTCCCTTATTTTGCCAGGGGTGCCCGGACCCCTAGATACACCCCTGGTTGGAAGTCCTAGTTGAATAGTGCTATTGTAATATTGTCCATCTGTCCATTGTATGCTTTTACTTCTCCTTTTTATAGTTCCATTTTATATACTTTTAGATTGTGTGGTTTGCAGTAGAAGACACATTTCATATAAAAGAAAAAGTTTTTAAATGAAGAAAGAGATAACAGAATTACAGTTCTCATGGCAACCTATATTCAATTTAAAGGAAAACTTTTTTATTTCTTCTCTTGGATGTTCTGTTAATACTTTTTTTTATCCTTGCTGCAAGAATAAATGTGTGAAGTACTCATTCAGCAAAGTAAGAAGGAATGTGTCTCTTTTCACCTGTTATCTCCTAAGGACAGCAACGCACATTGTAACAGAAAAATGATGATGCAAAAATTATTGTTCTATTTAAGTTTTCAGTGACATGCGACTAAAAGAGAAACACCTGAGTATACACACTAGTTAAACATATGCCTATATGCAGAGTGTATACAGTATTGGGTATCCGGTCTTTAGGTCGACCCTGTCAAGGTCAACAGTCATTAAGTCGACCACTGAAGGTCAACAGTAAGTAGGTTGACACTGACTGAAGTTCGACACATGACTAGGTCGACAGGTATGGAAGGCTGACATGGTCATTAGCTCGCCATGGGCAAGGTCGACACACAAAAGGTCGACACAGTGTTTGGGGGAGTTTCAGGACCTTTTCATACCTCCTCTATCCAAATGGGCATAGGGTTGGTTATAAAGCTTGCAGTGAGCATGTCACAACTGAGGGTTTAGGCTGACAGAAGGAAGCCTTAGTTGTAGGGGCTGAAATGAAATTAAACTTGGGAGGTTTAATCAGACCCCTGGACATGTAAGTGTAGAAGGATTACCCGAAGGCGTGACCATGACAACCAGGTTAAAAGTCAATAAAAGCTTTATTAACAGACTCCGTGTTGAAACAACAGTATTCACAGTTGATAATAATCAGTGGCAAATAATACAGTTCCTGGATCACTATAACCGTAGAAGGTATCACAGAGCACTGGTAGGTTGAGGAACAGATGTTAAAGTCCTTTGATGGAATAACCTTTCCAGGCCTGGCTGTAGTAGTGAAGGTAGCCAAGGAACACGCCAGTAGATGTATTAGATGAAGCTGGTAACTTGAATAGACTGTTGTAGATACTGGATGGAACCAGCCAGATGGTAAAGACACGGAGTGGATGCTGAATGGAATCAGCCAGGTGATGAAGACACGGAGTGGATGCTGGATGGAACCAGCCAGGTGATGAAGACACGGAGTGGATACTGAAAGATGCTAGGGAGCGTGGAAACAGAAGAGTTGAAAAGAGGTTACCTACCGGTGGGTGTGGATACTGCTGGTAAGTAGGGATCCGCTGGAACAACACCGGCACTTTAAGGAAACTGGATACTGCTGGAAGCTGACCGCTGGAAGCAGATGGGTTAATAGCTGGAAGCTGGAATAGCCACGGAGGACTGCAGAGTCAGGCTGCACCGCAGGATGGAAGGCAGGTGCGGGTCTCTTTAGTGGATGCTGGAGACAGGAGCTGATACCTGGAGAAACAACCACAGGAGAGAGAGACTGGAACTAGGTTTGACAATCAAAGCACTGACCATTTCCTGGTTCAGGCACAGGATACTTATACCTGCTGCAGGGCAGGCATTGGCTGGCCAATCATGCAGATTCACAGTGCAGCAGATTGGTGGAGATTGAACATGTGACTGGAACAAACATGGCCGCGCCCATGTTAGTACTGGAGGGAAAGTTGGTTTGGAAAACCATGTGGAAACATAGCAGCAATGGCGGCGCCAGCCGCGGAGGACAGGAGACGCCAAACTGACAACTGCACACTGAGACACATGGATGACAGCGGAGGCCGCGGCAGGCATGGGGCACCACTCTGACTACCTGCATACTGGAACACAGGAGCGGCAGCAGAGGCCGCGGAGGCCGGGAGACGCCATACTAGATTCAAACATGGCGCCGCTGTGACAGCGTCTCAGAGTGACAGGAGGGATATGCAGAGTGTGGACATCAGTAACACAGATGAGATCCGGCCCTGGAACGCTGAGCCAGCTTCAGGAGGCATCTAAAAGGCAAGTAATGGCGTCCAGATACCCGGATCGTGACAGCACCCCCCCCTTTAGGAATGGCCCCAGAACACTTCTTAGGCTTTTGAGGAAACTTAGACTGGAAATTCCGGACCAAGGCAGTAGCATGGACATCTGACGCATTGGTCCAAGAGCGTTCTTCAGGACCATAGCCCTTCCAGTCAATAAGATACTGCAATTGACCGTAACGGAAACGTGAATCCAGAATCTTGGCAACTTCATACTCAACTCCCCGTTGAGTCTGGACTTTTGGAGCCGGAGGAAGTGCGGAATGAAACCGATTCAGGATCAGTGGTTTCAACAGGGAAACATGGAATGTCCTGGGTATTTTCAGGAAGGGAGGTAACTGGAGTTTGTAAGCAACAGGATTGATGACTTGTTCAATTTTGAAAGGACCGATGTAACGAGGAGCAAACTTCATGCTGGGAACTCTCAACCTCAAATTCTTCGTGGACAACCACACACGATCACCCACTTTGAGAGCAGGAACCGCTCTACGCTTCCTATCTGCAAACTTCTTGTACCTGAACGAGGCTTTGAGCAGGGCCGCTCGTACACTCTTCCAGTTGTTAGAAAACTGACGCAAGGTGACATCCACTGCTGGAACAGAAGTTGCTGGAAGCGGTTGGAATTCTGGAACTTTAGGGTGGAATCCATAGTTGATGAAGAATGGTGTTGAAGAAGACGAGGAATGGTATTGATTGTTGTGGCTGAACTCGGCCCAAGGAAGGAGTTGAACCCAGTCATCTTGAGAGGAAGACACATAAATGCGGAGGAAGGCCTCCAAGTCCTGATTCACCCTCTTGGTTTGACCATTGGTCTGAGGATGGTAAGCTGTAGAAAACTTCAACTTGACTTGGAGGGCTTGACATAAACTTCGCCAAAATTTGGCTACAAATTGTACTCCACGATCAGAGATGATCTCTTCAGGAAGACCGTGGAGTCGGAAGATCTCTTGAATAAACACTTGAGCCAGCTTGGAAGCTGACGGAAGACGGGTGAGAGGTATGAAATGTGCCATCTTGGTGTACCGGTCAACTACCACCCAGATGGTATTAAACTTGTTGCACATAGGCAGGTCTGTAACAAAGTCCATCGACAAATGGGGGTCCACGGTCGACGGGGAACAGATAATGGAGCCAGTTGCCCCGCAGGCGACTGGCAGGAGACTTTGTGTTGGGCACACTTTGGGCAAGAGGCAATAAACTCCATGACGTCCTTCTTCAGAGTTGGCCACCAATAGGACCTAGAGATAAACTCAAGGGTTTTCTGAATGCCTGTATGTCCGGCAAAACGGGAAGCATGGGCCCAATGCATGAGCTTCTTCCTTAACACCGGCTTCACAAAACTTTTCCCTGGTGGGTAGAGTCCATCCCTACCGTGGAGAATGCCAACGGATTAATAATAGGATGCTTGTCCGAAGACTCTGACTCATTTTCTTGCTCCCATGAGCGGGAAAGGGCATCGGCCTTGCGATTCTGAGAACCCGGACAGAACTGGAGTTTAAAGTCGAACCTGGAAAAGAAAAGTGCCCATCTGGCCTGACGAGGGTTAAGACATTGTGCGCTTTTCATATATAAAAGATTCTTGTGTTCGGTAAGTATAGTGACTGAATGAGAAGCTCCCTCCAACAGATATCTCCACTCCTCTAGAGCGAGCTTGATGGCTAGCAACTCCTGGTCGCCAATGGCATAGTTGCGCTCAGCTGGGGAGAACTTCCGGGAGAAGAAACTGCAAGGATGTAGATGACCATCTTTAGCCCTCTGGGATAACACCGCTCCTACTCCAACGGAGGAGGCATCCACCTCAAGGATGAAAGGAGAGTCGATGTCGAGCTGTTTCAGAACTGGTGCAGAGATGAACCGTTGCTTTAATAGATGAAAAGCTTGCGTAGCTTCTTCAGACCACTTGGACGGATTAGCACCCTTCTTAGTAAACGCAGTGATAGGCGCCACAATGGTGGAAAAGTCTCGTATAAACTTTCTGTAGTAATTGGCGAACCCTAAGAACCTCTGGACCCCTTTGAGGGTTAGGGGTATTGGCCAATTCTGGATTGCTTGTAGTTTCTCAGGATCCATCTCTAGTCCGGAACCGGACACAATGTAACCTAGAAACGGAATGGATTTTACTTCAAAAACACATTTCTCTAATTTGCAATAGAGATGATTGACACGGAGACGGGACAGAACCTCCTTTACCCAGAAGCGATGTTCCTCTAGATTATTGGCAAAGATAAGGATATCATCTAGATAAACCACGACATGGCGGTACAGGATGTCTCTGAAGATCTCATTCACGAAATGCTGGAAAACAGCTGGAGCGTTGCTCAATCCGAAGGGCATGACGAGGTACTCATAATGTCCATCCCGGGTGTTAAAGGCGGTCTTCCACTCGTCACCCTCACGGATCCGGATGAGATTGTAGGCACCCCTCAAATCCAACTTTGTAAAGATGGTTGCTCCGCTAACTCTATCGAAGAGCTCTGTAATCAAGGGTAAAGGATATCGGTTCTTAACGGTAATGTTGTTCAAACCTCTCTAGTCGATGCACGGCCGCAGGCCACCGTCTTTCTTCTTAACGAAAAAGAAGCCTGTGCCAGCTGGAGAAGAGGAAGGTCGAATAAAACCCTTCACCAGGTTCTCCTTGATGTACTCCTCCATGGAATGTGTCTCTGGAAGGGACAACGGATAAGTTCGGCCTCAAGGTGGAACCTTCCCTGGGATCAGATCAATTGGACAGTCCCATTCTCTATGAGGAGGAAGCATATCAGCGGAGGCTTTACTGAACACGTCCGTGTAGTCTTGATATGGAGGAGGTGGAACATCAGATGACCTGGGGGAGGAAGAACAAACAGGAAGCACTTTGGACAAACAGGTCTCAGCACAGGAGGGACCCCATGCTAGTATCTGCGTAGTCGTCCAGTCAATCGATGGATTGTGGAGACGGAGCCATGGAAGGCCCAAAACCACTGGATGTGTGGCTCTTGGAATCACTAGAAAGGAAATAAATTCTGAATGAAGAACTCCTACTCTCAGACGAACTGGTAGAGTCCTTAAAGAAATAACTGCGTCAAAAATCTTACTGCCATCCACGGCAGTCAAGGAAATGGACGAGGAAAGTATCTCGGTGGGTAGGGACCACCGTTTAACATAAGCTTCGGTTATGAAATTCCCAGCTGCTCCGGAATCGAGGAGGGCAATGACGTTCCTATAACGTTGAGCAATTTGAAGCGAGACTGGGAGATTGCAATCATGAGGAGATGGAGAAGAGAACATTACTCCTAGCCGGCCCTCTCCTTGGCGAGCTAGTATTTGAAGTTTCCCGGACATTTGGGACAGGCATAGATAGCATGAGACGGAGCTGCACAGTAGAGACAGAGAGACTCAGAGAGACGTCTTCGGCGCTCAGCGGGAGATAGACGGGAACGACCAATTTGCATGGACTCATCTTTGGATGGAGACGGTTGATGAGGCATAAGATTTTGGAATAGATGATCTTCCTCGCTCAGTTGCTCTTTCTCTGAAATGTAGATCAACTTTTGTGCATAGTGAAATTAGCTCATCCAACTTAGAAGGGAAATCTCTGGTAGCTAATTCATCCTTGATGCGTTCTGATAAGCCATGCCAGAATGCAGCATACAGGGCCTCGTCGTTCCATGCCAGTTCGGATGCCAGGATTTTGAACTGTATAAGATACTGTCCCACAGTACGTGTTCACTGGCGTAAACGGAGAATCTCAGATGAAGCAGAGGTTACCCGGCCTGGCTCGTCGAAGATGCGCCTGAATGTAGCTACAAAGTCAGTATAGGAGGACATCAGGGTGATAAAGCTAATTATTTATCTTATAACATTCACTATATATTGGTAAGAGACTCAGTACGCAATGGGCGTACGGGGTACCGTAATGGTACGCACTTAGCGTAGCAGACGCTAGGCCGTGGTCGAGACGCACGAGCGTCACGTTCGCTCACGGCTTACGCTGGGTATCGAGCACGCTATAGGCGGCCCGAGCACCGTAATGCTATGCTACTAGCGTAGCGGACGCTGTGTCCACGAGAGGAACACGAGCGGCGCAGATGCTCACAGGATGACACACAGTAAACCTTGTATGCAACACAATGAAAGGCTAAGCCTATACTGTAAACCTTGGTCTTGTAATGTTAGCACAATGTAACGCTGATTAACCTCTATTATATAAAAGCTGCTTGAGCGATTGAGACGCTCAGAAACCCTCTATACTAGCTAGTGAAACACAGACACCTTGCTGAGGTTCCAACACCTTTACTAACGAGATTTAGCTATGTAAAAAGGGGAAAACAGTTAACAGCTTATACACTACAGCACTAATATAAAACACCTAAACAGAATAACTGAAAATATACAATATACAACAGCGTCTTAATCCTAAACAATAACAGTGAGAGAGAGAGAGAGTATGGCAAATACAGACAGAGAATAAGTTGGTTACAGAGAAAAACTTACACACTGGGGAATGATCGCTGCGCAGTCCTGGAAACCAGCTCTCTAGTTAGTCAATGATGAAAACTTTTGTGGAGAGAAGACTGAGCTGGCCCAGCCTGGCTTGTTCTTATATACACTACATACAGTACACTACAAAGGGCCCCACAATCTTATTGTTCATTGGACACAGGAATCTGTCTTCGCATTATAACCAAAGGTCATAGGTTTGTTTGAACAGGTGGGCTGTGACTATTTCAAACTGCTCAGGTGGGAGGGAATCTCAGGTTTCCCGCCGCATGGATAATGAACAGCAAATACAGTAAATGTCCATAAACTTCTTATAAACATAACTATACGCAGGAACGATTAATCTCTTTCAAACCAACACCGGAATGTTACTAATAATATACTCTTCCGTTGCATACTAAACACCACTGCTCAAAACCTGTCTGACCCTTCGTATCATGTAAAGAGGGATCTCTCTGTCCATGAACCAGTTACACTAAACATACTTTTAGATATTATTAAGGGGACCATAACCTATAAAATACACTATTTAGATTAACTATGTAACGATCGAGTCACCCGCCAGACGCACACAAACTCTACCGTAAATGCGCATACCACGCGCCTGAGCGCACGACCGTGGAGGCACCGTCACGCAACTGCGAATATGCGCACGCACGGGAGAGAATGTGCACGTGCAGCGGGCAAGCGCATGGGGTTAGTACAAGGCATCATAGGTCGCTATATTCTTCGACTTTGACAGTCCACCCTTTGGCAGTCACCAATAACTGCCACTTCCTAAACAGTTCAAACAGAAAAATATATGTCATCATGTAAATACCTTTTTATGATTGGGTAAAGGGAGGAGAGGAGAAGGTGGGAAAGGTATGACCTAGTGAGACAGTAAAAGCATGTGTGTATGAGATCCATGTTTGAGGGGTCATGTATCATCGTGCCGTACGTGTTCTAACTCAAGCTTCAAGGTATTGCGAAGTATACATTTGAATCCTTCTTATCCCGTATTAAGGGTCTGTGGATGGGCTGTCAAACTCTACCGAGCTCTTTTCGGCTTTTGGTTGCAACAAATGGGGGAGCACATTTAGTTGATGATACATGAAGGGGGGGGACGACATGTGAATGCTAATATGTGAGAATCACCTGTCGACTATGTGAGATACTACCTGGAGGTTGTAGAGATGAAGATAAGAAACAATCGTTATAAATGCAGTCGTAAACTATGTGAGTTTAAATAAACAGTCGCCGATTGAGGTCTTGTCTGATGTCTTGTCTGATGTACATGTTGTCTGATGTCTCTCGGTGCTTTTGTTGTAAATGGCGAACAAAAGCTGTTCCAGTGTCCATAAAATTACAGTCTCTAAAGTTTTGGGTTTTCCGTAGATAGTTAAAGTCACTAAAAGTATTGGGTGTCTGTGACACAGTTCATCAATAATCTGTATAAAAGAGGTTGTCAAATTCTTCTTCCAAGTGGATGTCTTTGTGCCTTGGAGGAAAACAAAGGAGAAACGGGTGAAAGAAACGGACCGTGGAATCACATTTTCATCACAACATTGTCTCTATCGTTGGGTCATAAATCAAATTAGTTGTTGTTATTACAGTGTCCTCGCTCCTCAGACTCATCACTCTGGTACTACCTTTACACTTCGTTAAAGTCCGAACGCATCTAAATATCAGACCAACCAATATGACGACTCCCAGAATACACAAGAGAAATTTCCCTACATCCATGATAATGCCTTGGGCCCATTCTCCTAAACCAGAGAACCAATTTCGTGGGTTCAACCATGACACCCAACTGGTCAGCTTATTACCCACAGCAGCGAGAGTGAGATTATGTCTCCTTCGAAACTCCCACTTTAATTGCAAAATGTCATCCATCTTTTGGTCTATGACCTCGGCCGGGTCCTCAGTGCTGTTTGTAATATACGTGCAGCACTTTACTCCATATTGAGTTGCTAGGGTAACAAAATACCCGCCTGTCACTGCTGTGAGATAATTGAGAATCATCCTATGCTGAACCAGCTCTGTTTTGTAGGCTTGTAACTCTCTCCCAGTGTACCTGAACGTGTCATCATACATTTCGGTGATATTGTCTAATAAGTTTGCTAGCGCAGATATATATCTATAATTTATCACTCCTCTGGTGGTACGAGTGATATCTAACGCGAGTAGGAATTGAATCCCGGTGGATTCATGGATCAGATCAGAGGCCGGATGCTCTGTCCTCTCTATCAGGTGCCGTTTAACGACGTGCTCGTAATGAGTGTGAGTATAAGGAGCTTGGGCACCGCGGTGAATGTCTTTCATTTTGATATGGGATACAGTCATTACTTCAGGCAGTACTTTTCCAATGTAACACAATCCCTCTGAGTTTGGGGCAAGCCACTTATACGCCTTTCTCCCGCATATGAAATATGCATCATCGGGGAGACCATATGGGACGGAGTATGACATAACCATGTTACAAATTTTCCATGTGAAATCTCCTAACCCTAACTCTCCCATCTGTCTAGTACACGTATCAGGTTGTACGATATGTGCACAGTATCCTGGTGATACTTCTCCAACTCGCATGGTCCTACTTCCTAGAGTGTACCTATACCGGAAATATTTTCCACTGTTGGCTATCCGGCGTATAAGTTCTGTGTCTATGGGCATTCTATCTGCTCTATATGAAAATGTCATGGTTTGATTACTCCATGACACTTCCCAATTTCCCGGCTTTCGGGGATTGGAAATGTTAAAGCATACTAAGGACTTATCCACATGATACTGGTGGAGCTTCAAACTAGAAGGACTAGAGATATTAAACCTCTTGTCCACCGGCCTCCCACCACTTAACTCAAGTACCTCTCCTACAGTTAAAGGGAATGGTACTAGTCCTGATTTGCTATGACCTTGAGGTACTTGAGAGCATACCCAACAGTCTGTCTGGTTTAACACTTTACCCACTAAGGAGTGATAGTCACTCAATGGATGCCGGTTCATGTGGATATTAAAACTGGACTGACATTTCTTGATGCACCCATCCTCAACTATATTGTCACAATGCCTACAGATGCAGTTTTCTTCAGCTAACAATCCTTCACAATTCCTTCTATTGTCAATGCTACCAGATCGTTTTCTGATACTCGCCTTTACTCGGTGATTGTGCTGCTCTTGGAAATCTACGCCTCCATCCTGGTCATCAGAACCCATTCCAGATCTTTTCTCGACCTCCATGGTACTCTCACCGAAACAGACTGCTCTGGTCAACAATAGGGTCAACAGGAAAATCCGGATCACAGTCTCTTGGGGCAAGTCCATCTTACAGGAGGAGAAGGAGAAATTTGTAATGGGGGTACAAAAAATAATTTGAGGGGAAAGAAAAATGTTACGATGCTTTTGTCCTCTAGTCTTGTTGTTCTTCTTGCTCTGTTGTTATCTTAAAGGTG
The DNA here is from genome assembly GCF_028390025.1 of Pseudophryne corroboree. Lineage (NCBI taxonomy): Eukaryota > Metazoa > Chordata > Amphibia > Anura > Myobatrachidae > Pseudophryne > Pseudophryne corroboree. Next base: position 510,209,752 of record NC_086449.1, read on the forward strand.
CTGTCTCTCAATCTTCCAAATGAACATTCCGGTGATACAATATTCCTTCCAAATCTGCGATCTTTCTGTAAGGAGCAAAAATCTTGCATTACCATTTGTCTAACTGATGTGTGACATACCATCTGTAAAGCATGAGAACATGAGAGAGAAGAGGAAAAAAAAAACAAATGAGAGAGAGAACAATTCATATATATGTTACATAAAACAACAAACAAAAAACATTGTCAGATCTTCCGTTCACCATCAGGCTGTCACACCATCACATCCATTGGTATCTTTGCGCAGTCTCCCCCACCAGTATTTCCACACTTCACCCTTTTGTGCCTGGCCAGGACACACCGATGTCGGTAGGTCACACTGGGGTTAGGTAGACTTCTGCAAAGACCAAGTAGCTATGTGATGTTTGAGTTCTGCCGATGAACGTCAGAGATGGGGAGAAAGAAACATTTACAGATAAATTACAAAGTTTACCCGGCCGTTCCTGTGTCTACAAGGAACTGACCTCCCAATATCATTAGCTGTAACCTCAGGTTTACTACCAGTCCTAATGATCAACTTTCCTGACTGCATATTACAGGTGCGGCCCAAACTTCTTCCTAGGTGATTCCTGATTACAATTTCGTGTGTCATAACTCTGCTCATGTTTTTATCTAGGGTGTTGATATACCTTTTGTGTATCTTCAAAACCTACAACTTCGTGCAAAATGACCTTCCTTCTGGCAATTATAACATCTTATCACCTTTGACTTACCCACAGGGATCTGAGGCTTCTTACCTCCCTGTGCTTCCCTGTTTCTTTGGATATCATGGTCATGTCGTTGTCTAGGGGGTTGATATGACTTTTGTATATTTCTTGATCTACAATCTCTTGCAAAATGTCCCTCTTTGTGACAATGATAACAAACTATCGTGATATATAACACCGTACGTACCTGTGGACACGACCTCACCTGACCCTCCGTTAGGGGGTTTGACTACTGCCTTTACCGATTGGGTCGCGTCCACCTGGATGTCTTGTATGATGGCTGCTGGAAAAGGTGCCGACATCGTGCTGGGCTCACTTTCTTGCTTGTAATCCTGAGGGAAGTTTAACATGGGGTGCAACTTGCACGGGTTAACAGTTGTACATTTAACAGTTTTACTTTTATCATTGTTACATTTGTTACAATTATTCTTATCATCTATACAGTTACTAAGTGCATGTTTATCATACACCAGTGTGCCATTCTCTGTAACCACTTTCTCTCGTTGCCATATTTTTCTTACCAAAGTGAGAGTCAGCTGTGTACGCTAATCCTCCTTGTATTTCACTTTCCCGTTGCCATAACTGTAAACAATCATAATGTCGGATCGGCCTCTTCGCGGACTTAATTAGACATATCCTTTTCTTTAAATTTTGTAACACCTTGGGACTAAAACTGCCTACCCGTGGGAACTTTTCCCCGTCATGTACAGTCATTCTTTCCCATTCATCGCACAAAACCTCTGTGTGTGAACCGTATTTCTCACACATGATATACCTTGCCGACCCTATTGGCCGGCTTACTAAATCAACCTGAATCAAGGTTGATCGCCCCCTACCTGAACAACTGGCCCCCATCTTTGCAGGTGTTGCTTTCACTACCTCTGACCTTCAAATCAGGGTCTTCAGCGAACCCTTACAAAAACCAAGATGTCCGGGGTAGGCCGACGGTGAAAGTTTACCGAGTACCTTCACACACTCGCCCACGTCGACCAATACGCCCACACACTGCCTTAGCGCTGGCATACTCAACCTAGGGCCCCTGCAACCTGAACCTCTATTTACTGGAACGTGTGGGTGTGATCCGAAGAGCACTTACCCTTCCCAGTAAATATCAGTTGCTGGAGAGTTCCTGAGTGACCAGCAAACTTCCCTTAAAATAAAAAAAATTACACAAATCACGTTAGAATGTACAAATAGCGTTTATGACCCCTCTAGCGTACGCAAATGGTACTGGGTCAAGTTACAAACTAATGCACACAATTACATGCGGTACAATCGTACTGCACATAAGCAACTAATCTTATGTGCGGAACGACCAACAGAATCGAAAATTACGGCTGCGAATTCCTTCAGCCAGAGCTTGATGACCTATATGGGTATTGCACCAACCCTCCTGGGGTTGTGCTTCTTGACTCTATCTATAGCGGACTTCCTAGTCCGCTGTACCTAGACCTCCTGGTCTGTCTCTGGACCTCCTGGTCCGTGACCTCCTGGTCTGCTATACTCTAATGCTCTTATTTTAATATTTAACAAGGGATGCCTCCCAAGCCACCGCGCTGTCACTTTCACGGATGTACCTCTACGAGAACTCGATTTCTAGGTTCCAACCAAAATGAGAAACTTATATATATATGCACACACTCTTTCACCTCATATACTCTTTACTTTCGTTTCTGTACAGAAATCCCTTTCATTCGGTATCGCAGTCTAGTCCCAGAGGAGTTGCAACTAGAGAAGGATTTTAAATTTTGGACACTGAGATTAACTTGCGCTATTATCGCGTTGCTTCCGTATCGCCTACTAAAACAATACTATCGCGTGATTTGTATTATGTGGGCGTACCCATACGCTCCGTTGCGTAATATACGCTACGTGTGTAAGCCCTTGCATCGCGTACGCTTGTCCCGCCCTTTGTTAGGGACACGTGTACACAGGCCAGACACGTCCACAGTAACACAAGTAACACGTTTTTATCAATGCAAATGATATTTAACTGTAATCATTTACCGAACACCACACAGATTTCCCTTGTATCTTAGGCAAAGCCGTGTGCGTGTTTTACAAATTACTTCCTTACGTATTAATTTTACTTTTAACTACCAATAGCAACAAATCTTTCTCAGCACGTTATCAATGATAAATGGCAAACAGGAAGGCGAGATGTGAAATTACACAAATGAAAAATGCAGGTGTGTGCGTGTGTTGCGTACGCAATGTGTATCAAACAGAAATAAAACAGTTTTAAAAGACAATAGCGTACTGTTCTTACCTTCCGGTTCCGGATTCCACCAGCACTCCTACAGCGTAGCGATGCAGATGCTTATCTAGTCAGCACTACCGTATCCCTCACCACCAACACGGATACGAAGGGATACTACCTTCCCGCCCTTTGCTGACAGATACAGTCTGCTTGTGTTCGCTAGAGCGGATATGTGTAGGACGGACGAGCCGCCAATTGATAAAGCTAATTATTTATCTTATAACATTCACTATATATTGGTAAGAGACTCGGGCCCTCATTCCGAGTTGATCGCTCGCAAGGCGATTTTAGCAGAGTTGCTCACGCTAAACCGCCGCCTACTGGGAGTGAATCTTAGCTTCTTAAAATTGCGAACGATGTATTCGCAATATTGCGATTACAAACTACTTAGCAGTTTCAGAGTAGCTTCAGACTTACTCGGCATCTGCGATCAGTTCAGTGCTTGTCGTTCCTGGTTTGACGTCACAAACACACCCAGCGTTCGCCCAGACACTCCCCCGTTTCTCCAGCCACTCCTGCGTTTTTCCCGGAAACGGTAGCGTTTTTATCCACACGCCTATAAAACGCCGTGTTTCCGCCCAGTAACACCCATTTCCTGTCAATCACACTACGATCGCCGGAGCGAAGAAAAAGCCGTGAGTAAAAATACTATCTTCATAGCAAAATTACTTGGCGCAGTCGCAGTGCGAACATTGCGCATGCGTACTAAGCAGAAAAACGCTGCGATGCGAAGATTATTTCCGAGCGAACGACTCGGAATGAGGGCCTCAGTACGCAATGGGCGTACGGTGTACCGTAATGGTACGCACTTAGCGTAGCAGACGCTAGGCCGTGGATGAGACGCACGAGCGGCACGTTCGCTCACAGCTTACGCTGGGTATCGAGCACGCTATAAGAATAACTGAAAATATACAATATACAACAGCGTCTTAATCCTAAACAATAACAGTGAGAGAGAGAGAGAGAGAGAGAGAGAGAGAGTATGGCAAATACAGACAGAGAATAAGTTGGTTACAGAGAAAAACTTACACACTGGGGAATGATCGCTGCACAGTCCTGGAAACCAGCTCTCTAGCTAGTCAATGATGAAAACTTTTGTGGAGAGAAGACTGAGCTGGCCCAGCTTGGCTTGTTCTTATATCCACTACATACAGTACACTACAAAGGGCCCCACAATCTTATTGTTCATTGGACACAGGAATCTGTCTTCGCATTATAACCAAAGGTCATAGGTTTGTTTGAACAGGTGGGCTGTGACTATTTCAAACTGCTCAGGTGGGAGGGAATCTCAGGTTTCCCGCCGCATGGATAATGAACAGCAAATACAGTAAATGTCCATAAACTTCTTATAAACATAACTATACGCAGGAGCGATTAATCTCTTTCAAACCAACACCGGAGTATTACTAATAATATACTCTTCCGTTGCATACTAAACACCACTGCTCAAAACCTGTCTGACCTTTCGTATCATGTAAAGAGGGATCTCTCTGTCCATGAACCAGTTACACTAAACATACTTTTAGATATTATTAAGGGGACCATAACCTATAAAATACACTATTTAGATTAACTATGTAACGATCGAGTCGCCCGCCAGACGCACACAAACTCTACCGTAAATGCGCATACCACGCGCCTGAGCGCACGACCGTGGAGGCACCGTCACGCAACTGCGAATATGCGCACGCACGGGAGAGAATGTGCACGTGCAGCGGGCAAGTGCATGAGGTTAGTACAAGGCATCATAGGTCGCTATATTTTTCGACTTTGACAAGGGTATCAGACTTCTCCCATAAAGGTGATGCCCAGTCAAGGGCTGAGCCACTGAGAAGGGAAATAATATAGGCAATTTTAGTACGGTCACTGGGGAAATTGCCAGGTTGTAGCTCAAAATGGATTTCACATTGGTTGAGAAATCCCCTGCAGAATCTTGGAGATCCGTCAAATTTTGCTGGCGTTGGAGGATGAAGACGTGGACTAGAAATGGGTAAGGTGGGTGGGGTTAAAGCTGGTGTCACTGTGGTGGACGCACCGGACATGCCAGGTCCACGGAGGGTCGTTTGAATCCCATCCAGCCGGGTAGAGAGATCCTGGAGACAGCGGATGATGTGGCCTTGTGCAGCCTCCTGATGTTCGAGTCTGGCTGCCAGTTCTTGCATCGGCCTGGCTGCTGGATCCTGGTCTCCGACTGGATTCATTTGGTCAGTGCTTACTGTCACAACTGAGGGTTTAGGCTGACAGAAGGAAGCCTCAGTTGTAGGGGCTGAAATGAAATTAAACTTGGGAGGTTTAATCAGACCCCTGGACATGTAAGTGTAGAAGGATTACCCGAAGGTGTGACCATGACAACCAGGTTAAAAGTCAATAAAAGCTTTATTAACAGACTCCGTGTTGAAACAACAGTATTCACAGTTGATAATAATCAGTGGCAAATAACACAGTTCCTGGATCACTATAACCGTAGAAGGTATCACAGAGCACTGGTAGGTTGAGGAACAGATGTTAAAGTCCTTTGATGGAATAACCTTACCAGGCCTGGCTGTAGTAGTGAAGGTAGCCGAGGAACATGCCAGTAGATGTATTAGATGAAGCTGGTAACTTGAATAGACTGTTGTAGATACTGGATGGAACCAGCCAGATGGTAAAGACACGGAGTGGATGCTGAATGGAATCAGCCAGGTGATGAAGACACGGAGTGGATGCTGGATGGAACCAGCCAGGTGATGAAGACACGGAGTGGATACTGAAAGATGCTAGGGAGCGTGGAAACAGAAGAGTTGAAAAGAGGTTACCTACCGGTGGTTGTGGATACTGCTGGTAAGTAGGGATCCGCTGGAATAACACCGGCACTTTAAGGAAACTGGATACTGCTGGAAGCTGACCGCTGGAAGCAGATGGGTTAATAGCTGGAAGCTGGAATAGCCACGGAGGACTGCAGAGTCAGGCTGCACCGCAGGATGGAAGGCAGGTGCGGGTCTCTTTAGTGGATGCTGGAGACAGGAGCTGGAACCTGGAGAAACAACCACAGGAGAGAGAGACTGGAACTAGGTTTGACAATCAAAGCACTGACCATTTCCTGGTTCAGGCACAGGATACTTATACCTGCTGCAGGGCAGGCATTGGCTGGCCAATCATGCAGATTCACAGTGCAGTGGATTGGTGGAGATTGAACATGTGACTGGAACAAACATGGCTGCGCCCATGTTAGTACTGGAGGGAAAGTTGGTTTGGAAAACCATGTGGAAACATAGCAGCAATGGCGGCGCCAGCCGCGGAGGACAGGAGACGCCAAACTGACAACTGCACACTGAGACACATGGATGACAGCCGAGGCCGCGGCAGGCATGGGGCACCACTCTGACTACCTGCATACTGGAACACAGGAGCGGCGGCGGAGGCCGCGGACGACGGGAGACGCCATACTAGATTCAAACATGGCGCCGCTGTGACAGCGTCTCAGAGTGACAGGAGGGATATGCAGAGTGTGGACATCAGTAACACAGATGAGATTCGGCCCTGGAACGCTGAGCCAGCTTCACGAGGCATCTTAAATGCAAATAATGGCGTCCAGATACCCGGATCGTGATAGAGCATAGCAAACCGCGCCCGAAGTGTGTCGAGCGAAGCAAACCCAGCGAGGGTGGTCCCAGGTGGAAAATCGGGTTAAGAAACTCCTAGACAAGGTCGACCCAATGGTCCACACCCACAGTATTGCATACATGTGCAATGCGCTTATTCCTACAATGGATTGCATACAGGCAATGCAGAGTTGTAAGCATTTTGATTGCTTTTCATCTTTGCATATAAAATCCCATTGGCAATATTATTACTATATTATTTTTATCTGTTCTGTGTACCACTTATATTTTGCCTACAGGTGTATTTTTACTTTCCCCTTCCCCATTATTTGTATTTTATGTTTAATTCCCGCAAGTGACATTGTTGTTTTATGTTTGAGTAGTTCCTCTTTTTTGGCCTGTTTTTTAATGCATTCTTATTAAAAGTTTATTTTTAACATAGGCAGAGTGCCCCTAACGTGAAAATCCTTTTCTGCTATTGGCCTTCATTCCGAGTTGATCGCTAGCTGCCGTTGTTCGCAGCGCAGCGATCAGGCTAAAAATCGGCACTTCTGCGCATGCGTATGCGGCTCAATGCGCACGGGCAAAGTTCTTTCACAAAAGCCGATGCAGTTTTACACAAGCTCTAGTGACGCTTTTCAGTCGCACTGCTGGCCGCAGAGTGATTGACAGAAAGTGAGTGTTTCTGGGAGGTAACTGACCGTTTTCGGGGAGTGTGTGTCAAGACGCAGGCATGTCAGATAAAAACGCTGGCGTGGCTGCGCGAACGCAGGGCGTGTTCATGACGTCAAAACAGGAACTAAATAGTCTGAAGTGATCGCAAGCTAGGAGTAAGTCTCGAGCTACTCAGAAACAAACGATACAATCTTTTTCTGTAGCAGCGCTGCGAACCTTTCGTTCGCACTTCTGCTAAGCTAAGATACACTTCCAGAGAGCGGTGGCTTAGCGTTTGCACGGCTGCTAAAAGCAGCTAGCTAGCGAACAACTCGGAATGAGGGCCATAGTTCCCAAATTGCCTCTATTTATGTATACTGTCCGGGAGCACCCCCACAACCATATTAACCTTACTCAGAGTTTATGTATTTGACATGTGTACAGTCCTATGAAACTTTGATATGTTGTCTCATGCCAAGGGATCCCTGTGCTCAGTGGAAAGTCCCCCCCCCCCCCCCACCCTCACCCCCACACCCCACACCTTTTTTCCTTCACTCCTTGGATTTTTGTATGGTTCACAGTAGATTGATTTAGGCACCTATGATGGCTCTCCTACTGTGCCTCTTTCTATAGCATAATAATTATACAAAATATACATTTCCAAACTTTATTATTGTTCATGATCAGCTCTGAAGTAAAAATTAATAAGTAAGACGTATCAAACGTTCTAAAGAAGTCGAGTAGAGAAGTTGCCCATAGTAGCCAATCAGCTTGTGGCTATCATTTATCAAATACATCTATACAATTATAGCTAGAAGCTGATTGGTTACTATGGACACCTTTTCCACCTGTCCCCTTTACAAGATTCAATACAGCTCTCCTAAAGTGAGTTTAATAGCTAGCACAGGGTGTGTTGTGCATAGTTAGCTAAGGCACAGTAAATATGTTTATATTGTGGAAGCCCACAAAGCAAAATAACAGCTCATTTGGGTTGTAAAGGGTGTTTTATCCTCACTACTGCAATACAATATTCAGTTTCATGTCCTTCAGTGCAGCGTGTACCATAATTATAGTAAGTGTATTGTGTCAAGTTCAAGGCAGTGTCTTTCATATCAGGCCTAAGTTGTTATTTAGCATTCAGAGCATCATCATGTTGTAACTTCTTGACTTTTACTGGGAAACTGTGAGGATGGTGCAGAGTTGAACGTATGGAGGTTTGCTTTTTATATCTTGCAGGAATGTTCAAAACTCATGCTCAGAAACTGAATGCATGCAAGTAAGAGAATCAAATGTGTTTTGATCACAACAACACTCACAACCAAAGTGAAGGAATGGTAGTGTGAAGGTGCGTTACGTATTGTTCAGTGAGTGTGTTCCTGCAAATACAGACTATGCAGTCCACACTGTCTCATGGATTCCCTCCATTGCTGTATCTCCAGCACCCACATGGAAATCTGCTCTCCGCATGTCATGTCACTCTCTTTCAGTCACAGTCATGTTAATGCATCTACATGACACTTCACTCTCCACTCCAGACACAATCCTGTCCTTGAGAAACATTGTGTAGCTGCCATAGGGGGTCATTCAGACCTGATCGCTCGCCAGCTATTTTTTGCTGCGATCAGATAGTCGCCACCCACTGGGGAGTGTATTTTAGCTTTGCAAGTGTGCGATCGCATATACAGCCGAGCACTACAAAAAAGTTTTGTGCAGTTTCTGAGTAGCTCAGAACTTACTCAGCCTTTGTGATCACTTCAGCCTGTTCTGGCCCGGAACTGATGTCAGACACCCGCCCAAACGCTTGGACATGCCTGCGTTTTTCCTACAACTCCCAGAAAATGGTCAGTTGACACCCAGAAACGCCTTCTTCCTGTCAATCTCCTTGCGATCGGCTATGCAAATGGATTCTTCGTACAATCCATCGCCCAGCAACGATCCGATTTGTAGCCGTACGACGCACCTGCGCATTGCGGTGCATACGCATGTGCAGTTCTGACCTGACTACAGCGAAAAATCCTAGCCTGCGATCAGGTCTCAATGACCCCCATACAGCGGTAAGTAGCAAAAAGTTACATATATAAAATAAATCTGTAGTGTACCATGGAACTATATTTTACTGTAAAAGAATATTACCTGTACGTATATAACTCAAATATACAATTACAGTGCTTGCATTAAACTCAGCATGATTCTTTACATACCACAGGAAAAATAACAGAGCAATTCAGGCTGAGCTATGTAACATATAATTATTCATGTACTACTCTTATAATTTCACAGGTAGAATCAAAATCCAGTTACTGCAAAATTCGAAAAGCTCATAACTAATTATGCTTTACATGAAAAGATTAAATATATATTATTGAAGTTGTAAACAACAACTACTTTTTCTCACAGATAATTCATGTTTATTTTAATAAACAAATGTTACCTCACCAGAGCTGTGCGCCACTGCAATATGCCCTGTTCTCCAGCAAAACTCCATTTGTGAGTTATCTTTTAGCAATATCACCTATAGTGTAAACTTTGTGGTTACATCTTGAAGATATGGTGTCCTTGGTCCTTAATCCATTCTGTTAGTGAGAATTCCAAGATTTGGAACAATGGCATTCTGTAGCAAGATCTGCGTCCATCTACTCACATGCTGGGGGCAGCACAGCACAGGGCAAGGCCGTCCAGCAGTGCCAGATAAAGGTCAATATGGGCCCGGAGCTGAAATTTATAAAGGGCCTAATTGTGTGAGGCAACAAGGGATATGGCTAGTGATATGGGGTGCAGTGATCGCGCTGAACGAAAAAGTTGTGGGTCTCAGGGACTCCTCACATTAAGATATTGGGGTCCTACTCCACAGTTTCTGGATCCCATCGCAATTTATGCATTATAGGCAGTGCTGGGGGAAGGCAGCAGTTGGGGTAGAGCTGGGGGTTGAGGCAGGGAACACTTGGGGCAGGGAGGGGGTTAAGGGCAGGCAGTGCTGGGGGTAGTGAGGAGGTAAGAGCAGGCAACAGTTTGAGAAGTGCAGTGAGTGTGTAGCAGTTGGGGTAGAGGGAGATAAGGGCATGCTGGGGATAGGAAGGGTGTAAGTGTAGGTAGGTACTGGGGGCAGTACTGGGGATAGTGGTAGATTGCAGCTGCGGCAGTATTGGGGGCAAGGAGTGGGTTAGGGGCAGACAGTACAGAGGTAATGCTGGGGGTAGCGAGGGGGTAAATTTGGGGAGTTGAAAGTACACTGCTTTGTAATTATACCAGTAAATCACGGTGAAAGGTAGTTTTTTATTGCAGCAGTAACTGGCAATAGAAAACCAGAGGTAGAGGGTGATGCCTTGTGGAGACAGAGTGCCAGAAGAGAGGGTGATGAGGAGAAGCAGAGGGTGACAGGAGATTGTGATAGTGAGAGGCATTGGGTGATGCCAGGGTGTGGGTGACATAGAGGATAATGGGGAGAGGACGTTGGTGACAGGGGAGTGAGGTGACAAGTAGATATAGACGGAGAGGCAGTGGGTGACAGGAAAGGGTGATGGGGATAGAGAGGGTGACGGGGAGAGATAGTGGGTGACAGTGTCACGTCTCCTCTATGCGTGCACAGATGAAGCTTGGGCGTATGCTCCAGCTGCGATGGATATGGAACAGCCCTAAAAGAGGAGGTAATGGGGTTAGGGAGAATGGGGTAAGGGACCAGAGATAGGGGGACGAGACAGAGCGGTGGCGATGGAGCCATGATAGAGCAGGCGTAGGGGGGGAAGGCGGGACAGAGCGAGTTGGGGCAGATGCTGGGTGATGGGCCCAATATGCTAATATGCAAAATGTCCCTAAATAATAATTTGAACACTGTCAGATAATTATGGAACTACTGCCTGCTATAATGTCTCACCTGGTGAGTGCACCCCCAGGGCTCCAGTACCCTCAGCTATTCCATGGACACCAGATGGTACGAATGCAGCAGTAGAGACTTCCTCCAATTCTCCCTGAGCCTGGCATTCATGCTGCCTGCTCCGAGTCCTCTCACTCCATGTCCTTCAGAATCAGATAGAGCAGCAGCACTGCCATCCACACACACAGTGACCCGAAGTGCGCTACTGCACAGTGCACACAGCTCCTCAGCCACACACACAGTGACCCGGAGCGCGCTACTGCACAGTGCACACAGCTCCTCAGCCACACACACAGTGACCCGGAGTGCGCTACTGCACAGTGCACACAGCTCCTCAGCCACACACACAGTGACCCGAAGCGCGCTACTGCACAGTGCACACAGCTCCTCAGCCACACACACAGTGACCCGGAGCACGCTACTGCACAGTGCACACAGATCCTCAGCCACACACACAGTGACCCGGAGCGCGCTACTGCTCAGTGCACACAGATCCTCAGCCACACACACAGTGACCCGGAGCGCGCTACTGCTCAGTGCACACAGATCCTTAGCCACACACACAGTGACCCGGAGCGCGCTACTGCACAGTGCACACAGATCCTCAGCCACACACACAGTGACCCGGAGCGCGCTACTGCTCAGTGCACACAGATCCTCAGCCACACACACAGTGACCCGGAGCGCGCTACTGCACAGTGCACACAGATCCTCAGCCACACACACAGTGACCCGGAGCGCGCTACTGCACAGTGCACACAGATCCTCAGCCACACACACAGTGACCCGGAGCGCGCTACTGCACAGTGCACACAGATCCTCAGCCACACACACAGTGACCCGGAGCGCGCTACTGCTCAGTGCACACAGATCCTCAGCCACACACACAGTGACCCGGAGCGCGCTACTGCACAGTGCACACAGATCCTCAGCCACTCACACAGTGACCCGGAGCGCGCTACTGCACAGTGCACACAGATCCTCAGCCACACACACAGTGACCCGGGGCGTGCTACTGCACAGTGCACACAGATCCTCAGCCACACACACAGTGACCCGGAGCGCGCTACTGCACAGTGCACACAGATCCTCAGCCACACACACAGTGACCCGGAGCGCGCTACTGCACAGTGCACACAGATCCTCAGCCACACACACAGTGACCCGGAGCGCGCTACTGCACAGTGCACACAGATCCTCAGCCACACACACACAGTGACCCGGAGCGCGCTACTGCACAGTGCACACAGCTCCTCAGCCACACACACAGTGACCCGGGGCATGCTACTGCACAGTGCACACAGATCCTCAGCCACACACACAGTGACCCGGAGCGCGCTACTGCACAGTGCACACAGATCCTCAACCACACACACAGTGACCCGGGGCGTGCTACTGCACAGTGCACACAGATCCTCAGCCACACACACAGTGACCCGGGGCGCGCTACTGCACAGTGCACACAGCTCCTCAGCCACACACACAGTGACTAGAGATGAGCGCCTGAAATTTTTCGGGTTTTGTGTTTTGGTTTTGGGTTCGGTTCCGCGGCCGTGTTTTGGGTTCGAACGCGTTTTGGCAAAACCTCACCGAATTTTTTTTGTCGGATTCGGGTGTGTTTTGGATTCGGGTGTTTTTTTCAAAAAACACTAAAAAACAGCTTAAATCATAGAATTTGGGGGTCATTTTGATCCCAAAGTATTATTAACCTCAAAAACCATAATTTACACTCATTTTCAGTCTATTCTGAATACCTCACACCTCACAATATTATTTTTAGTCCTAAAATTTGCACCGAGGTCGCTGTGTGAGTAAGATAAGCGACCCTAGTGGCCGACACAAACACCGGGCCCATCTAGGAGTGGCACTGCAGTGTCACGCAGGATGTCCCTTCCAAAAAACCCTCCCCAAACAGCACATGACGCAAAGAAAAAAAGAGGCTCAATGAGGTAGCTGTGTGAGTAAGATTAGCGACCCTAGTGGCCGACACAAACACCGGGCCCATCTAGGAGTGGCACTGCAGTGTCACGCAGGATGTCCCTTCCAAAAAACCCTCCCCAAACAGCACATGACGCAAAGAAAAAAAGAGGCGCAATGAGGTAGCTGTGTGAGTAAGATTAGCGACCCTAGTGGCCGACACAAACACCGGGCCCATCTAGGAGTGGCACTGCAGTGTCACGCAGGATGTCCCTTCCAAAAAACCCTCCCCAAACAGCACATGACGCAAAGAAAAAAAGAGGCGCAATGAGGTAGCTGTGTGAGTAAGATTAGCGACCCTAGTGGCCGACACAAACACTGGGCCCATCTAGGAGTGGCACTGCAGTGTCACGCAGGATGTCCCTTCCAAAAAACCCTCCCCAAACAGCACATGACGCAAAGAAAAAAAGAGGCGCAATGAGGTAGCTGTGTGAGTAAGATTAGCGACCCTAGTGGCCGACACAAACACCGGGCCCATCTAGGAGTGGCACTGCAGTGTCACGCAGGATGTCCCTTCCAAAAAACCCTCCCCAAACAGCACATGACGCAAAGAAAAAAAGAGGCGCAATGAGGTAGCTGTGTGAGTAAGATTAGCGACCCTAGTGGCCGACACAAACACTGGGCCCATCTAGGAGTGGCACTGCAGTGTCACGCAGGATGTCCCTTCCAAAAAACCCTCCCCAAACAGCACATGACGCAAAGAAAAAAAGAGGCGCAATGAGGTAGCTGACTGTGTGAGTAAGATTAGCGACCCTAGTGGCCGACACAAACACCGGGCCCATCTAGGAGTGGCACTGCAGTGTCACGCAGGATGTCCCTTCCAAAAAACCCTCCCCAATCAGCACATGATGCAAAGAAAAAGAAAAGAAAAAAGAGGTGCAAGATGGAATTGTCCTTGGGCCCTCCCACCCACCCTTATGTTGTATAAACAAAACAGGACATGCACACTTTAACCAACCCATCATTTCAGTGACAGGGTCTGCCACACGACTGTGACTGATATGACGGGTTGGTTTGGACCCCCCCCAAAAAAGAAGCAATTAATCTCTCCTTGCACAAACTGGCTCTACAGAGGCAAGATGTCCACCTCATCTTCACCCTCCGATATATCACCGTGTACATCCCCCTCCTCACAGATTATCAATTCGTCCCCACTGGAATCCACCATCTCAGCTCCCTGTGTACTTTGTGGAGGCAATTGCTGCTGGTCAATGTCTCCGCGGAGGAATTGATTATAATTCATTTTAATGAACATCATCTTCTCCACATTTTCTGGATGTAACCTCGTACGCCGATTGCTGACAAGGTGAGCGGCGGCACTAAACACTCTTTCGGAGTACACACTTGTGGGAGGGCAACTTAGGTAGAATAAAGCCAGTTTGTGCAAGGGCCTCCAAATTGCCTCTTTTTCCTGCCAGTATAAGTACGGACTGTGTGACGTGCCTACTTGGATGCGGTCACTCATATAATCCTCCACCATTCTATCAATGTTGAGAGAATCATATGCAGTGACAGTAGACGACATGTCCGTAATCGTTGTCAGGTCCTTCAGTCCGGACCAGATGTCAGCATCAGCAGTCGCTCCAGACTGCCCTGCATCACCGCCAGCGGGTGGGCTCGGAATTCTGAGCCTTTTCCTCGCACCCCCAGTTGCGGGAGAATGTGAAGGAGGAGATGTTGACAGGTCGCGTTCCGCTTGACTTGACAATTTTGTCACCAGCAGGTCTTTCAACCCCAGCAGACCTGTGTCTGCCGGAAAGAGAGATCCAAGGTAGGCTTTAAATCTAGGATCGAGCACGGTGGCCAAAATGTAGTGCTCTGATTTCAACAGATTGACCACCCGTGAATCCTTGTTAAGCGAATTAAGGGCTGCATCCACAAGTCCCACATGCCTAGCGGAATCGCTCCCTTTTAGCTCCTTCTTCAATGCCTCCAGCTTCTTCTGCAAAAGCCTGATGAGGGGAATGACCTGACTCAGGCTGGCAGTGTCTGAACTGACTTCACGTGTGGCAAGTTCAAAGGGCATCAGAACCTTGCACAACGTTGAAATCATTCTCCACTGCACTTGAGACAGGTGCATTCCACCTACTATATCGTGCTCAATTGTATAGGCTTGAATGGCCTTTTGCTGCTCCTCCAACCTCTGAAGCATATAGAGGGTTGAATTCCACCTCGTTACCACTTCTTGCTTCAGATGATGGCAGGGCAGGTTCAGTAGTTTTTGGTGGTGCTCCAGTCTTCTGTACGTGGTGCCTGTACGCCGAAAGTGTCCCGCAATTTTTCTGGCCACCGACAGCATCTCTTGCACGCCCCTGTCGTTTTTTAAAAAATTCTGCACCACCAAATTCAAGGTATGTGCAAAACATGGGACGTGCTGGAATTTGCCCATATTTAATGCACACACAATATTGCTGGCGTTGTCCGATGCCACAAATCCACAGGAGAGTCCAATTGGGGTAAGCCATTCCGCGATGATCTTCCTCAGTTGCCGTAAGAGGTTTTCAGCTGTGTGCGTATTCTGGAAAGCGGTGATACAAAGCGTAGCCTGCCTAGGAAAGAGTTGGCGTTTGCGAGATGCTGCTACTGGTGCCGCCGCTGCTGTTCTTGCGGCGGGAGTCCATACATCTACCCAGTGGGCTGTCACAGTCATATAGTCCTGACCCTGCCCTGCTCCACTTGTCCACATGTCCGTGGTTAAGTGGACATTGGGTACAACTGCATTTTTTAGGACACTGGTGAGTCTTTTTCTGACGTCCGTGTACATTCTCGGTATCGCCTGCCTAGAGAAGTGGAACCTAGATGGTATTTGGTAACGGGGGCACACTGCCTCAATAAATTGTCTAGTTCCCTGTGAACTAACGGCGGATACCGGACGCACGTCTAACACCAACATAGTTGTCAAGGACTCAGTTATCCGCTTTGCAGTAGGATGACTGCTGTGATATTTCATCTTCCTCGCAAAGGACTGTTGAACAGTCAATTGCTTACTGGAAGTAGTACAAGTGGGCTTACGACTTCCCCTCTGGGATGACCATCGACTCCCAGCGGCAACAACAGCAGCACCAGCAGCAGTAGGCGTTACACGCAAGGATGCATCGGAGGAATCCCAGGCAGGAGAGGACTCGTCAGAATTGCCAGTGACATGGCCTGCAGGACTATTGGCATTCCTGGGGAAGGAGGAAATTGACACTGAGGGAGTTGGTGGGGTGGTTTGCGTGAGCTTGGTTACAAGAGGAAGGGATTTACTGGTCAGTGGACTGCTTCCGCTGTCACCCAAAGTTTTTGAACTTGTCACTGACTTATTATGAATGCGCTGCAGGTGACGTATAAGGGAGGATGTTCCGAGGTGGTTAACGTCCTTACCCCTACTTATTACAGCTTGACAAAGGGAACACATGGCTTGACACCTGTTGTCCGCATTTCTGGTGAAATACCTCCACACCGAAGAGCTGATTTTTTTGGTATTTTCACCTGGCATGTCAACGGCCATATTCCTCCCACGGACAACAGGTGTCTCCCCGGGTGCCTGACTTAAACAAACCACCTCACCATCAGAATCCTCCTGGTCAATTTCCTCCCCAGCGCCAGCAACACCCATATCCTCCTCATCCTGGTGTACTTCAACACTGACATCTTCAATCTGACTATCAGGAACTGGACTGCGGGTGCTCCTTCCAGCACTTGCAGGGGGCGTGCAAATGGTGGAATGCGCATGCTCTTCACGTCCAGTGTTGGGAAGGTCAGGCATCGCAACCGACACAATTGGACTCTCCTTGTGGATTTGGGATTTCAAAGAACGCACAGTTCTTTGCGGTGCTTTTGCCAGCTTGAGTCTTTTCAGTTTTCTAGCGAGAGGCTGAGTGCTTCCATCCTCATGTGAAGCTGAACCACTAGCCATGAACATAGGCCAGGGCCTCAGCCGTTCCTTGCCACTCCGTGTGGTAAATGGCATATTGGCAAGTTTACGCTTCTCCTCCGACAATTTTATTTTAGGTTTTGGAGTCCTTTTTTTACTGATATTTGGTGTTTTGGTTTTGACATGCTCTGTACTATGCCATTGGGCATCGGCCTTGGCAGACGACGTTGCTGGCATTTCATCGTCTCGGCCATGACTAGTGGCAGCAGCTTCAGCACGAGGTGGAAGTGGATCTTGATCTTTCCCTAATTTTGGAACCTCAACATTTTTGTTCTCCATATTTTAATAGGCACAACTAAAAGGCACCTCAGGTAAACAATGGAGATGGATGGATTGGATACTAGTATACAATTATGGACGGGCTGCCGAGTGCCGACACAGAGGTAGCCACAGCCGTGAACTACCGCACTGTACTGTGTCTGCTGCTAATATATAGACTGGTTGATAAAGAGATAGTATACTCGTAACTAGTATGTATGTATAAAGAAAGAAAAAAAAACCACGGTTAGGTGGTATATACAATTATGGACGGGCTGCCGAGTGCCGACACAGAGGTAGCCACAGCCGTGAACTTCCGCACTGTACTGTGTCTGCTGCTAATATATAGACTGGTTGATAAAGAGATAGTATACTCGTAACTAGTATGTATGTATAAAGAAAGAAAAAAAAACCACGGTTAGGTGGTATATACAATTATGGACGGGCTGCCGAGTGCCGACACAGAGGTAGCCACAGCCGTGAACTACCGCACTGTACTGTGTCTGCTGCTAATATATAGACTGGTTGATAAAGAGATAGTATACTCGTAACTAGTATGTATGTATAAAGAAAGAAAAAAAAACCACGGTTAGGTGGTATATACAATTATGGACGGGCTGCCGAGTGCCGACACAGAGGTAGCCACAGCCGTGAACTACCGCACTGTACTGTGTCTGCTGCTAATATAGACTGGTTGATAAAGAGATAGTATACTCGTAACTAGTATGTATGTATAAAGAAAGAAAAAAAAACCACGGTTAGGTGGTATATACAATTATGGACGGGCTGCCGAGTGCCGACACAGAGGTAGCCACAGCCGTGAACTACCGCACTGTACTGTGTCTGCTGCTAATATATAGACTGGTTGATAAAGAGATAGTATACTCGTAACTAGTATGTATGTATAAAGAAAGAAAAAAAAACCACGGTTAGGTGGTATATACAATTATGGACGGGCTGCCGAGTGCCGACACAGAGGTAGCCACAGCCGTGAACTACCGCACTGTACTGTGTCTGCTGCTAATATATAGACTGGTTGATAAAGAGATAGTATACTCGTAACTAGTATGTATGTATAAAGAAAGAAAAAAAAACCACGGTTAGGTGGTATATACAATTATGGACGGGCTGCCGAGTGCCGACACAGAGGTAGCCACAGCCGTGAACTACCACACTGTACTGTGTCTGCTGCTAATATATAGACTGGTTGATAAAGAGATAGTATACTCGTAACTAGTATGTATGTATAAAGAAAGAAAAAAAAACCACGGTTAGGTGGTATATACAATTATGGACGGGCTGCCGAGTGCCGACACAGAGGTAGCCACAGCCGTGAACTACCGCACTGTACTGTGTCTGCTGCTAATATATAGACTGGTTGATAAAGAGATAGTATACTCGTAACTAGTATGTATGTATAAAGAAAGAAAAAAAACCCACGGTTAGGTGGTATATACAATTATGGACGGGCTGCCGAGTGCCGACACAGAGGTAGCCACAGCCGTGAACTACCGCACTGTACTGTGTCTGCTGCTAATATATAGACTGGTTGATAAAGAGATAGTATACTCGTAACTAGTATGTATGTATAAAGAAAGAAAAAAAAACCACGGTTAGGTGGTATATACAATTATGGACGGGCTGCCGAGTGCCGACACAGAGGTAGCCACAGCCGTGAACTACCGCACTGTACTGTGTCTGCTGCTAATATATAGACTGGTTGATAAAGAGATAGTATACTCGTAACTAGTATGTATGTATAAAGAAAGAAAAAAAAACCACGGTTAGGTGGTATATACAATTATGGACGGGCTGCCGAGTGCCGACACAGAGGTAGCCACAGCCGTGAACTACCGCACTGTACTGTGTCTGCTGCTAATATATAGACTGGTTGATAAAGAGATAGTATACTCGTAACTAGTATGTATGTATAAAGAAAGAAAAAAAAACCACGGTTAGGTGGTATATACAATTATGGACGGGCTGCCGAGTGCCGACACAGAGGTAGCCACAGCCGTGAACTACCGCACTGTACTGTGTCTGCTGCTAATATAGACTGGTTGATAAAGAGATAGTATACTCGTAACTAGTATGTATGTATAAAGAAAGAAAAAAAAACCACGGTTAGGTGGTATATACAATTATGGACGGGCTGCCGAGTGCCGACACAGAGGTAGCCACAGCCGTGAACTACCGCACTGTACTGTGTCTGCTGCTAATATAGACTGGTTGATAAAGAGATAGTATACTACTAATATTATATATACTGGTGGTCAGGTCACTGGTCACTAGTCACACTGGCAGTGGCACTCCTGCAGCAAAAGTGTGCACTGTTTTAATATAATATTATGTACTCCTGGCTCCTGCTATAACCTATAACTGGCACTGCAGTAGTGCTCCCCAGTCTCCCCCACAATTATAAGCTGTGTGAGCTGAGCAGTCAGACAGATATATAATATATATAGATGATGCAGCACACTGGCCTGAGCCTGAGCAGTGCACACAGATATGGTATGTGACTGAGTCACTGTGTGCTGTGTATCGCTTTTTTCAGGCAGAGAACGGATTATAAATAAAACTGGTGGTCACTATCAGCAAAACTCTGCACTGTACTGAGTACTCCTAATGCTCCCCAAAATTAGTAAATCAAGTGTCTCTCTAATCTATTCTAAACGGAGAGGACGCCAGCCACGTCCTCTCCCTATCAATCTCAATGCACGTGTGAAAATGGCGGCGACGCGCGGCTCCTTATATAGAATCCGA